>NC_056728.1:623680017-623700017 GCF_019279795.1 Protopterus annectens | reverse complement strand
TTGGGCTAGGGGTGGGTAAGTGAGTTAGGGTTAGGGTGCAGGTAGGTGAAGTGTGCGATAGTGTCGGACCTTAGGGTTAGGGTTTGGGTCAGGGCTAGTGTGTATTCTATGTAGTGTAGTGTGTTGTTTACGCCCGTGTCGGTGTTATGGTGTTCGGTGTTTTAAATGTCGACGATTTCTGTTTTCGCTGTTATGTACTTTCGATGGTCTAGTCTCGATGTAGTCATTCTCGATGTAGTGTAACTTCGATGGTTTCATAGGGAACCATATATATATATATATATATATATATATATATATATATATATATATATATGGTTCCCCTTCACAAAGTCGAACGGCCACAATCTTGACCATATGCTCAAAATTGTGGAAGCTGAACTCTGTGAATGGGGAACAGCATACAGCGCAGAACGGGAGATTTCCCTTTCTGCGCTGTAGTGCAATCTCAGAGTTGGAATAAATAAGTAGAGGGAGTGTGGGGGGTGAAGGGGGTCTTGCCCCCCTGCAGAAGCACTTTGTTGTGTTACGTTTTTCTGTTTTTTCAGCTCCCTTTCACAAAGTCGAGCTTCAGAAATTCGAGCATATGGCTTCAGCCATATGCATTTCAAGTTTCTGAAGATTCGACTTTGTGAAGGGGAACTATATATATATATATATATATATATATATATATATATATATATATATATATATGTATATATATATATATATATATATAAATATATACAAAAACACATATGGGTCTACTTTGCTTGGTTGAGAGCCCATATACTTGAGTCTTATTTTCGCAAGATAAAAATAAATAAAACTGAAATCCGGAATCACACAATTTTTCCCAGAGCAAGTAGACACTTACTCAATGTGAAAAAAAATGCCCTTTTCCCCACTGTAGTGTGATCCAAGAGTTGGTATATATAGTTTGGGGAGGGGTGGGGGCATAACCCCCCACCTAGGTGTGTTTCAGATACTATGATGTGTTTTCGTGAAGTTTTGTTTACTTACCCTGGGGAAAACGAGCAGTTCAGGATTTTAGTTTTCGCTATTTTTATCTCATGAAAATAACGTTCCAGTATTTGGGCTTTTGAGCATGCAAAATAGATATGTGGATGTATCTGTCTATATATATATATATATATATATATATATATATAGAGAGAGAGAGAGAGAGAGAGAGAGATCCCCTTCAAAAATCGAAAGCTCTATATATAGTCTCCATTTCTAGCTTTGACATCCTCATTCAGACTTCCCTTCTTCTCCTCAACTACTCCTTCCAGATACTTGAAGCTATTAACTCAATTTTCAACTTCTTCTAATTTGCAGGATTTTCTGCCATGACAGCTGTCTTGTCTGTACTCAGTGTCATCTCGTGTGCCTTTAGTTTTGCATTTAATTCCCCTATAACTTGCTGAAACTCCTGCTGAGATTCCCTTGTAGTACCACATTACCCACATGGAGTAGCTTTGTTGATCTCTCCCCTCCAACCTGTTTGCTAATGTAGTTACTCACTATTATGAACAGCAGTTGGCTCCAAGCTGATCCTTGATGCACCTCCACTCCCACTGGGAACCCCTAGGTAATTCAAAGCTCTATTCTTATTTGTATTACAGGATCCTTTTACATAGCCTGCACTAATTCTGTCAATATACCCAGAACTTTGAACTACTGCCAGACTACTCAAATCAGCTTTTAAGGGACATTACCACATGCTTTCTCCAAGACTAGGAATGCTCACTTGGACTCTTTCCTCATGCCTTAGCTTCTTCTCCACTACCATTGCAAGCATTGGGTTATTTGTGCTGCATCCTAATCTGAATTCAAAATGCTCATCTCCTATCTTAGTTTCTACTACTCTGTCTGTTTGTCTAGCAATCACCTGCTCCAGCACTTTCATACATTGTGGCAGGGGTCTGATACTTCCATACTGTTCATGGTTTTGAATGATTCCCCCATGTTCTTGTACAGTGGCACTAGAATGATTGTTTTCCAGTCAGCTGAGATATTTATGTCTCTCCATACTGCTATTAATACCCTCAGAAGCCATTTTCACCCAACATATTGAACATATCTGCCATGACCTCATCTGAACCTGCTGCTTTCCATGTATTTATTTTCCCTTGTGCTGTTCTTACCTCTTTTCGGTGGGCTCTTCTTCCTCTTTCTGCACAGGCTGTGTCTGGGGCAGTGCAGCTTCTGTGCCTTTGATGTCCTGTAGACCAATGAGCAGCTTGTTGTTGACATCCTTTATGAATGGTGTCTGATTACTATCTTCTCTATCTTTTGGTCTTTGTATGGCAGACTGCTAGAGTTTCTTTGTGTTGGAGTGCTTCTGCTGCTTTGTTTTTTGCTACTGAGACTGCTCTCTCAGCCTCTTTGTTAGTCAACCAGTTTTTCTTCTTAGTCTAGTTTGCCTTTTCTATCTCCCATTTTCCTGCACTCCCTCTTTCATTGAATACCTTCATGGATTTTTGCATTCCACCACCAGCTTTCCTCATGTACTTTATTCCCATACCTGGCTCAGCTGCATATCTTTTCTGTAGTCCTCACACGTTGTTTTGAGGCTCTGCCATTCTTTATCATCTCTACGTATTTCCTCTTCTTTCTGAGGTGCTAGAGTCCTAGTATGTCTTTGAACTGTTGTACTTTCACTCCAGGTCGTAAGCACAGTCTCTGTTGAACCTAGAGCCTTCTCTGACCACTGCTTGCAGCTGATTATGGCTTTCAGTGGTTTATGCTGTGAGCTGAGTATAAGGATGCCCTTGCAATCTCTGATTCTAACCAAATATCTTTTCCTTACTAGAAGGAAGTCTACCAGAACTGTATGTTGATCACTCTTGCATGTCATTTTGGACTGTCTATTGATGAACCATGTGTTGTGTCACCATCCAGCCATTTCTCAGACATAAGTCTAGAATGTCATCTCTTTTTTTTGTTCCTGTTGCCCCACCCATGTGGACCCAGGATGTCCTCATATTCTGTTCTGTCTGGTTCTGCCTGTCCCAATATGAGCATTCAAGTCCTAGCCAATTACTCTATTTGATAATCAAACCCTGCACCTTGTGTTTGCAAAGTAAACACCTTAACCATTATGCCAACCCCCACCCCTAATATCTAGTAGGTCCTGAGACTGCTGCCTGAATGCTGCTCACCATCACAGCCCTGCTGTTGGGCATAGGCTATGATGATGCATTCTGGCCTCTCTCTGCAATGAAATCTAATTGCCATAAGACTATCATTAATTCTCATGACATTCCCCATTGTCTTTAGAAAACTCTCCCTAAGCACAATTCCCACAACTTTTCTATACTGTCTTCTCCCCTGCATAGTTGAGTAGTAAACTCTGGATCGCAGTTCAAATGGCTTTGCTGTACTACCCTTCCACCTTGTCTCCTGGATACACAGAATGTCTCTTCCTTACCAATATTATCCACTTCCAAGCTGCATCCTGTTTATTCCAGTGCAATAGTTCTTAGTTCATGTTGATTGGATTTACAGACAGTTTTCATTCAACGAGTTATTATTCCAAGCTGGTCAACTGCACACCAGCCAGCCAGCACTATATGGACTATTAGCATGGGTCCTTCCCATAGGTCAGTTCCTCAGCCCCCAGCAACTATCTTACTCATTAGTCAACATGCTCTAGAGCCAATGTTTAACACCATCAAGTGGCCCTGAGGTAGTGCAGTGCACAGTCTGCAATCCATTTTCATCTAGGGACTACAGACTTAGTACCACAGTTGATAGCTAAACAATTATTTGCTGCCTACAACGTCATTCAATGTTGGGCAACTTTGAGGTGGAGCCACCCATGTATATTTTAGAAGCAAGAAAGTACAAAGAGACAACATGCAAATTCCACACATGTATTTGCCATAGATCAGGATCAAACACTAAATCTTCTGCTTGGGAGGCAAAGTCCTTAATCATTCTGGCAACTACATACAGTCTTTCTTTTTCTGGAGGCAGACAGGTTACAACAGTGGGCCTTATTTTTATCTATACATGTATATATGACCAAAATATTGGAAAACTGTTTCACACTAAAATGCAGATGAATTATCAAGGCTGCCATCACCAGATATCTTTTCTAATCAGGGTGAGATCCAGCACTAGGAAATTTAGGCACCTACCTATTGGCAAGTGGTAGGGAGCCTGGCTACAACATTAAAAAAGTTTTGCTAATCACGTCCAACCAAATGTTTACCTAATCACATCTGACCAAACAACAAAATATTGTTGCTTTAGTGTTATTTTCCAGCTTGGTGGGCATATGTGTCAGACTTAGCAGACTTGTTATGTCGATAAGAGGCACACATGCCAGAAAGCAAATGAGAGCCTTTGGAAGGTTGGAGCAAGATCTAATCTCACAGCAGTCATAGTTACAGGATGGAATTTCTTTTTTGTGGCATAGTGGCAACAGCATGGTCTGCAGGAAGGAATGGAATTTCTTTTGCTGGACAATGATACAGAATTAGATTCAAACTATGCACACAGGTGCATACAGAATTTCATGTGTGTGTATGTGCACATAATGCTCCAGTTAGGAGCATTGTCTAGTTAAGTCACTTTCTCAGAGTAACACAAACCCTGTACCTTTGCTATGGGGGAGGGCAAGAGTCTTAATCCTGTACACCAACTGCTAGGCCTCCTTCAATTTTAGTTATTTTTCTTTATTTTTTGTGTGTGGTAAATCACTGACAACTACAGTCTGTCAAAGTCAGTCATAGGGTTAAATATGTTTGTGGTTCATTAAAATACATGTTGATGTTAAACCTGTTCTGTTAACTTTTTAAGTGATTTAGAGTAGTATAATCTTATCTTTTACTAGTTATTTAGACCGTCTCTGTTTTTGCCTCATATTTATGTCCTTAAGTGAGTCACTTAACCAGGCAATGCTTTGGGGCAACTGGAAACCTGGACTAGGCCTTCAATGGTTCCCCTGGACCACAAGCCTAATAATTACCCATGAACCAGAGTAGTTATGGTGTGAAGCAAGGAAATTTATTGTAGTAAACTGGAGCATCATCATATGCATCATGTTCTTTGGGGGTGAGCCTTGGTTTCCTTCTTATGTTGAATGTTGACAGTGTGTTTATTATTTAGCTGTGAATAAATATGACAGCATGAAGTCTGAATTTAATGTTATGAATATGTTTTATTTTGCTTGTTTTTTTGCAGGCACACAGATGTGAAATGCAGTGTGTTTGGGCTACAACAGTTTTTCTAGCTGATGAAAAGCTGCTTCCTGTAGTAAAAAGCATTTGATTCCCTTAGCTTTCATTTCTCTTTTATATGACTCTGCCAAGTTACTTCACCAGGCAGTACTCCTGGCATACCTCTCAACCTCTTAGAGCAAAAATTCTGGACAAAGCCTAAAATGATGGAACAAATAGGGACAGATTTTAAATATTCCTCTTACAAACTTAGAAAGTTGATAGAATAACAGGTTTTGCATTAGCATGAATTTTCTGAAGGATGTGGAGTCAAACTCAAATGTTTGTCATTATTTAATGACTTCAGTCCTCAGCTATTTGCCAGAAAAGTACAGATTTTAAGAGAAACAGGGGTTGGGAGGGTGGCATAATGGCTAAAGTGTTTGCCTTACAAACACAAGGTGCAGGGTTTGAGTCTCACAAGGATAATTGGCTAGGTTTAAAATGTCTCACAAGGGCAGTTAGCTTAGTACTAAACTATGAACCTATAAAACTATAAAAATATGAGGCAAAAATCTGGACATTCTGTGAAAATCTGTACAGTTGAGAGGTATGACTCCTGGGCTGCTCCTGAAAATGAGCACTTGTGTCCCGTGAGCTCTCCCAAGCTGTCAGCATATCATTACACAGTTGTCTTTAGAATTTCTTCACCCTTCACTTAGATGGTACTTCACTATGTGCTATTTGAGTATGAAACCAGCACATCTCTTGTAGTTTCATGGGTTGCCAGATGCATAAATGTGAGTTTCAGAGAAATAAATGTTTACTGTTTCTTATGCTAACTCTGTTTTCAATGTTAGTGTGTTTTGTTTTGTTTAGAAAATGTCTGTCAGTGTTTCTTCTGCAAAATTTGAAATAAAAGTTTTTAAATGAAATCCAAATTTCTGTGACATTTAAAAAAGTAAAGAAAAAAATAGTATATACAGATACTGGGATGGCTGGTGGGGGCCTAATTCATTACCCAGCAGTGGTTTTCATTTGTCCATGATCCTGCTCTGTTGACTCTGGAAATGTATGGTGCAACAATGCAGCATTATTAGCCATTCTTCAAATAGGTCAGACTTGTACTAAGTGATATCAGATAGGCTAGCTATTCTCAAGACAGAGAAGACATAAGTTGGTGAAACATGAGATGTGGGTATCTTACAAGCATGTAAGCCCCCACCCCAAATAGTATGATGTATACCGTAATATTTCTGATTTTTGTATGAATTGTGAGTTGTTAAACAAAAGCTGCTGTGGTATTTATATTGTCTTTCATTGTTTTGCTTTATTCATCGCCCTAAAGAATGAATTATATAGTCTGCATTATTTGGAGTTATGATCGTAACCATCTGATCTTCAGCATCCATTAATCACTTATAGTTACATATTACTGTGATACAGTCTTCTGTACAAGGTCAGATTATAAAGGGTTTCAGCATTTAGATAAATACTTTTACTCTAGCTGTTAGCTCCACTTATTTAAAGAGCCTCTTCTGGTAGTAAGAGTGCAGGGTTGAATCTTTCCACCTTCATTTACCTACTGTGTGACACTAAGCAAGTCATTTAACTAGACAGTGCTTTGGAGCAATTGGGAATTTGGGCTAAGCTCCTTGAAGGTGTCTAGAACTGCATGTCTGTTAACTAACAACTTGTTCTCATTGTTTGAAAGCCATTCCTTATTGCACAGCTGATCCATATGAGGACATATTATGGCAATATTACCAGCACACTCATTTTTTAATGTAACATACATGCATTAATGATAGTTCTCTTTAATGTGGAATTATTCAGATAACTTTTACTTCTGCAGAGAGTGTGCATGTTGACTTAGCATATATTATCAGGTGGTTAATATTTCGTATGCTGTTAGAAATAGTGTTTTATTTAAATAGCAATACACATGGCTCTAACTTATGTTATGATGCCAGTGATCTTTATACAGTTGAATATAGTTCATTCAATGCTACCAATTAAGTACATGTAATTTATTTCTTCTTAACAATAAGTTGCGTGCACAGTCACCAAAGTGACGATAATACCTGGTGGGGGTGGGGAAACTCTCTGTGGATGAAAGTACCTTATGATGTTATCATCTGGTCATTTTTAAATAGTCTTTAATCTGGATTTGCAGGATTAGTTTTTTTTGTGTGTGTGTGTGTGTGTGTGTGTGTGTGTGTGTGTGTGTGTGTGTGTGTGTGTGTGTGTGTGTGTGTGTGTGTGTGTGTCTGTGAATTAAGTTGCAGTACTTTGGTTACTGAGTGTGTGAAAAAAATTTGAAATGTGACTTTAATCATTCTTATGAATTTTTTTGACACAGATATTGGAGAAGGATGCAGTCAACAATGTAGCTGTAACTCCTGGATTTGGGGAAGTGGTGACAGTGAATATAAATGTGCCCAATATCCACCACTGGCCAGATGCATTTTCAATGAATCTGAGTTTCAATGCATTTTCAATGAATGTGAGTTTCAAGGTAAGAGACGCTGCTCATGCTAAGTCTGTTCACTGGGAGCCTGTTTTATTTGACATATGACCATCAGTCTTTGTGCTATAAAATTTAAATAAAAGTTTAAAATCAATTTCTGTAATCATTGTAAAAATAAAGAAGGAAACAGAATGCATGTTGTCAAGTTTGAACAGTGTTTATGGTAAATGGGAAGAGACAGCCAAGTAATGGAACACTGGAATGGCTGCCTGACTATGGCCCCAATGATCATGGTCCAGCTCTATTTCTAATGTAGACCTTAAAGACATCTTTTACTTTGCTCAAGTGGTTAACCCTCCAGTAACAGAAAGTCAAGTGAGAAAGGCCACTTGTAAAAACCATACACTGTCACAAGTTCAGAACTTGGTATTGCACAGGAAATCCCTGCAAGACTTTCAGATCTCTCCCAGTGTTAACTTACTTTCAAAAAGATGACAGTTGTCTGTGCTTGCCAGCTGTCACTTGCTATAGATATGAGTTAATCTTTTACCACTGAAACAACTGATGTTCCATATTAAATGGCAATAAACTGTTGTCATTACAGCCATAACTCCCAAGAGTACTATACTAAAACTGAATGAAATACTCAGAATTGCCTTATTGAATGAATTGTTAAGTGACAGCAAACCACAGTTTGCTTGGTAGGAGTGTGAAAAATGCTTTAAACTGAATAGCATATAATACATTTTGTCTGTTCTTGATTATCTGGCTATAAATGGATTATCAGAAAGGCTGAAATTGGCTATGAAACAAACTTTAAAAAACTACTTAAATGTATTCAGAAGAATATGGAAGTGTTTTTTTATTTTTATTTTTTTATAGATATTCCAATCAGCTGCACCTCATGATATTATCAGCAGAAGACTCAAGTCAATTGAAATATGATTAAAGTAAACCAGACGATTTTCATCTCTGGTCAGTCAGTCCTGGCTTAGGATTTTACTTCAGGAGCTAAGTGGATGTCTATGTTAACAAAGACTAGATCTTTCTTCTACATCATGCAGAACAAAGGCAATTTCACTTGCCATTTGTATATTGTACAGCTCTTGCTAAGATCAACCACCTCTTTAGTTATTACCAAGGTCGATAATTATATCCCAGCAGTGTCTGAGCTGAGTATCCAAGTCATGTTTTCCATATTGGGCTTATCCAGGTCTTACAACCAGATGATCAATGGCTGACTTCCAATGATTCCAGACATGGGTTATGTATCCATCACCAGTTCAGCATCTAAAACTCTTTCTGTAAAAACCTATGACAGAAAATTTTTTTGACTTACAGCTAGTGGCGAATCGGCTTTAGGGCAGAATAATCCTCATGACTGACCTAGGAAATGCATCTACTCTGATTCCATAGTTTAAAGGAATATTGGACTTTTGTCAATAAGCTGGGAAGGACTATATTGTATATTTTATGAGCTTCAAGACTTCTGTATCTTTTCTGTGTGTGTGTGTGTGTGTGTGTGTGTGTGTGTGTGTGTGTGTGTGTGTGTGTGTGTGTGTGTGTTTGTTTGTGCATATGTCTGTGTATGTATAAAGAGGAGAGATTCCTGTTTGTGAACTATTTTGCACTATGTGTAGCTAAATCTGAAATAAGTTCCACCAGGCTAACCTGAAATACATTGTTGTAAAGTACATTTTCTGCTCAGCAGTTGGAAATTGTATACTTTGTGAATTATTTTATAGGAGTGTGCAAATGACATCACACAATAAAAGCAAGAATAAAGAATTGTTATTTTAGAGTATTTGTCTTCAGTTAAAGAAGAAGACACTATTAAGTCATCTCCGGTGCTTTAATCAGTGGTGACGCAGGATAAGGAGCATAATTACACTAAATTACAAAATCTGAGACAGCACTATGGTACAGAAGTGTGGTGCTGGACTGTGATCCAGGAGATCCAGGTTTGATTAGACTAGCAGAGACAGTCCCCGGAGAATGTTTTTTTTTTCCTGATTCATGGTGAGAGAGGGATTTCTGAAAAGGGTACAACTCACAATAAAGTCCAAGGACTGTAGCCCAGCTGCAACTGTTTGGGCTATGTTCTGGAAGAGCAATCCTGTACTGTTGTCACTGATGTCATTGCCTGACAGGTGTGCAGGTGCTTCTTATGGCAGATCAAAAGTATTAAAAGAATCCAAAACACCAAGGAACATGACTAACCTCTATATTACTCTTGCCCCAGCTGGTAATGTTGCTACAGCCTTGCAGTGGTAAAGCAAATGTATCAGAAGAGCAAGGAAAAAGGATTAATGGTCAGGGTGGAGGGCCAAAAGAAAGTAAAAATGTGGCCAGGATATTGGGAACCAGTTGTCCTTTTCATTCCTTAAATGGTATAGGAATTCCGACATGTACATGGTGTCCCAATCTGTGCAGATATCTGCTCTGCCATTATGTAACATGCACTATACTTTGAAATACAGCAGGTAAGGTTTTCTCTTTGTGTCTTCTTAAATTACAAAGAAATAAAGAAGCTAGTTAAGCGTTCACAGTTGCTATTGGTATAGAACAGGCTATTGGTATAGAACAGGCAAAGCAGGAGGAAATAGGTCCTTCAGGCCCACCTTAGACAGGAACTGGAGATTTTATCAAAAATGTTTGTAGATGAATGGCAGACATCATGGGGCTGATTCATAAAGGTCACCATGAGATGTACTAGGTGTGTAACACACTGTAACTATTTCTGATTCAAGATGGTCCTACCATGCTGCTTTAGCACAAAAATGAACAGAACCATGGTGGACTATCTCTGCAGCCATCATAAAAGCTAATGAGCATTCCAGGGGAGATGCATAAGTTAATTATCCATGTGCTGTCCTCTAGAAATATCAGTAGTAAGATATTTATGCAGCCGAGTGATTAATTAATGTAACAAATCCACTCCTGGCCAAATATTGCCAAAAAACTCATGTTTACTCATAAAGGTAGAGTTAAGTACCAAGGAGTTTGGAAGACAGCTAATGTTATGTATGTGTGGGTGAGGAGGATTGCCTGTGTGACTGTATCTGGGAGTGTGTTTCTGCCTGAGCGGTCACAGTGAGGGGATAAGTTATGGGGTAAAAAAGGTAGGTGTGTGTGTGTGTGTGTGTGTGTGTGTGTGTGTGTGTGTGTGTGTGTGTGTGTGTGTGTGTGTGTGTGTGTGTGTGTGTGTGTGCACGCGCATGCATGTATACATGAATGTATGAATGTGTGTGTGTCTGGGGGAGGTTATCAGATTTCCACACTCCTCTAGACTAATGAACATATCCTGTCATACTGGAGAGAGAACACTAGACCCCAGGGCTACTCTTCATATCATGCATTAAAGGCACTCAAAACTAGACAAAGAAAGACAATGTGAGTCAGGGGAACACAAGACACCAGGGATATTCTGAACAGAGTGCCATGGAAGCACTAAAAAATATTCAAATGTTGAACTCTCTAACCAGGAATATTAATTCTCTGCATCACCACTAAACACCAGGAATACTTGAAAAATATTTTCTGGGATTCATAAACAATCATGTAGGCTTCGCAAGAAGCCTAAGCAATGTTTACATGTTAGCGAGATGAGCAGCAGTGCTAATTGCATATTTTTGCTGCTCATCATATGAACATAAATACAAGCATGTTTCCATGGCCAGCAATAGTGTTGGTGGCCTGGAAACTGTGTTGAGCAACATGAGCACATGCAGTAAACAAACAGGTTTGTCTATAGGCAAAACTGTTAAGCATGTTCGCGCAAACAGCACAAAGAGCTACATAAGGGAAATAATACATTTCACAAAATACAATACAGAAGGTGTACTGATTGCACTGTGCACATAAATGAAACACATGAATACAAAAATAAGTAAGAGGGTATGTGAAACGGCAAAGGCAACAAAAATATATGGATTACCAGACAGGAAAAGTGTACTGAAGACAATGTGCACAGAAATCAATGAGATGTATACAAAAATATATCAGAGGGGAGGGTAACTGTTCCAAGTCTAGTACAATAATTAATGTGAAGGTGCTTATTACATTCATCATGAAGTCCTATTTTTTTAGGGACAAAAAACACGGTGATCAAGTTAAAGCATTTAGTCTTGATTTTATTATCATTTTATATGCGTGTGAGTGTATATTAAAGGAGTTAAACTGTGCTTATTGTTTGGAATATAACAGTTGGCGTTTGCCACTAGTGCAGTGTTCCTGTTTGTGCTTTTATTGGTGTGAATTAAATGAGTATGCTCATGTGCACACAAATATGACCAGTCCTATGTCAATGTTCTGCAGTCAAGGACGGCTTCCCTGCATATATATACACATACCACCCAAGAAGTGGAGCACACACATATACACCACAGTACTCAATGCATTTACCAAGGTAGCATTTTCACCATTACATTAGCAGAACAAATGTGTATTTTCAGGAAGTCTAAAGCTACATTCACATGTGTTAATGTAACATCTCAAGGGAAAACACTGATGTGATGTAAAAGTTGTTGTGTGATGTCAGTGCATTCACACAAAATGAAGCCCTATGCTAGAACTAAACAACAAGGTGTACAGTGCCTCCAATTAACAATACAGCTATTAATCACATTGGCCACAGTGGAACTGTTATCACAGCAGTTGAACTCTACCTATGTGAAGTCATACAATCAGTTGCACTTTATCTGGCCATAAATTTTATCTGCTAAAATTGATGGGGAAGGCCTCTGCCATTCTATACGTACAAAGTATAATTGGGGAGGATGTTCGTGCAGAACAGTTAATGAACAAATGATTACAGTCACTCAATACTGGTTTGGAACACTTGACTAAGTGTTAAGAAAATCAGTACCATAGTGGGATCACTTATTGTACCATAGTATAAGTGCAATGACAATTGTCATATGTGTGGTTATGTAAAAGTATTACATCATGTGTAGGAATCAAGGAACATGTGTACCTGTAATTACTTAGAAATAATCTTGTTGTATGTCAGACAACATTGTCTGATGCTAGGTATACTCAAACACACCTGTGGCCCCATGCTGTTGTCACTGTGACAGCAGGCCAACAATTATGTCCAATGTGGATATAATCCCATATTTGAACACATGCCTTACTTAGACAACAACATGCATTACATTGTCTCATGTCCTCAGTCCTGAGGAGGTGTTTCACTACAACTGTGATGTAATGACAATCTCTTACACGGAAGACAAGCAGGCAGGGTATTACGTTTAAACGCTTTAATACATAGAAACACATCAGGATGGATAGCAGCATTATAAAATACAAAGAAACTAATTAACAGACAAAGCTTGCATACATACATGCTTACATCTCAATAACTAACTGCAAAATAGCAGTCAGGCTCACATGTGCTCATTATTTATACACTTGTGCAAGTCCTTGGATAGCTTCTTAAAGGTACATGCACACACACATTGATCTACATCCTCCCTCTTAAAAAGATTGCCGTTTGTAAAAAAATATTAAAGTTAGACATGCATTACTAGTGACATTAGAAACAAAACACAATGCTCATGTCCAAGTCGCTTTGTATCTGTTACATGGTTTACAGATATGACCATATATCGTAACATAACAGTCTGGACCAATTTTAGCAACAGGTACAGTCATTGGTGAGCAACTCGCATCAGGACCTTCTGGATACGTCACAGGAATGGGAATGTCCTCTGGAACTTCCTCTGGAATTGGAACACTGGAAAAACTATAAAGATAAAGAGTCTTTCTCACAGGCTATATGCTGTGTTATAGGCTCGGACACTAGTAGCAAATGCCTCCAATTCCACCTAAAGTCTGCTCCTTGTGATTCCACAATGTATGATCTCAGCTCTGGACAAATACTCTTCATGACACCAGTCTGATCATAACCTTTGGACATTTGCATCCTTACCACTTCTTCTTCTCTTAATGGATTGAGTGTTTTGCTGGTTTTATCATAGTAAGAATACTGGGTTAAACACTTCTTCAACAGATTGCTTTTCACTGATTTGCTGTTCTTGACAGATGGAACTAACAATTCATTACTGATTGGTAATGTGGTTCTGGTTTGTCTTGACAGAAGTCTCTGTAAAGGTGAGCCAAGATGTTTATTATGAGGAACATTTCTGAGATTCAGACTTTATATCAAAATGTTTCTGTAGTAATTACAATATTTTTATCAATATCGTACATATCAGTATATGCAAATATTGTTCTGTATGCCTTGTTTCATATTTTGCTAATAAGAAATAGTGCTGAGCAAGTTTTAATTTTTAAAATTCGTTTTGGACCTGTTTTGTGGAGTATGCACATTGCAGGGACAATTCACTCCTCTATATTCCACCAGTTCCAACCAAGTGCCTCTCGAACTCAAACTGAAGAATTTGGATTCCATCCGGGCTTCAAATCATTTCTGACACCATGTCCTTTTAGATATGCCACTTCTGACACCATGTCACTCATCCTTCTCTAACACAGAAGACAAGCAGGTGGGGTATTATGTTTAGATGCTTTAATACAAAGAAACACATCAGGATGGATAGCAGCATCATAAAATACAAACAAACTAGTTAACAGACAGAGCTTACATGCATACATACATGCTTACATTTCAACAGCTAACTACAAAATGGCAGTCAGACTTGCACGTGCTCAGTATTTATACACTTGAGCAAGCCCTTGGATAGCTTCTTAAAGGTACATACAAACACATTGAGCTACAGTCAGCATCCATTTTCAATAGTGCCTTTTGAAGGGAAATGTAGAATAAATTCTTGTAATAGGAAACAACATCTAAACATTAACATAGCACATGTGGGTGATAACACTGTTGGCAACATGTATATTGACTGTAAGCTGTGATGTTGGGACTTTAACTATATATTTAACATCACAGGCAAATGAAGGTTTGCTGAAACACAAGGGCAACTACAAATTTATTGGATGACTATGACATTACACATTTCAGTGGATGACATCACCATTGTGTAATACCTTCATGTTTATGCTAAAAAGCAGTTGCACAGCACACTGTACAGATATACTTCATATATGTATTTGCAAACTTTTTTGCACATTAAGAAGAAGAAACATGCAACCATGGATGGAAGGCATTCCTTTATTTGGATTCCCTACCTATGTACTTAAACAACCAAGTGTATTATAAGCACATGCCACAGGAGAGATGTGAGTGCATGTGTGCCAAATTGCATCTTTGAAAGGATGACATCAGCTGTGTCATGCTGAGGAGATGTGTATGCAAAAATTACTTCTACAGCTATGTGGAATTCTAAATGTTGTCAATAATAAGAGGTGTAACACACTTTAGCATCCATTTAGCATCCATTTACATTCACACACAATCAGGAGAGTGTCACTGCTGTGTTTAAACTCCCTACATATTGACTGACACAATCTACACACAAGTGTATTATACATATGCACCACAGGAGAGGTCTGACTTTTGTGGTATCAGAGTGCGTTAGTGACATGATAACCTCATCAGTATGTCGCAGATATTATGCGTTTGTGGACAGAGTGAAAAGGGGATGGAGGATTGCTCTCACCATAGGTTCCTAGGTGTGTACTAGGCTAATGGTCCTGGAGCCTTTACAAGCCTAGCCCAAAAATATTGCCCAGGCACCATGCTACCCGATGTTAGTTCACAGTGCCCCTATCCAGTAGGCCAAATGGAGTTATCTCTGGGGTGAACTTTCTGTTATCCATCCACTCGTCAAGATTTCTTTTGAAGAGGGCCAGCAAGGTGCTCTGCTTGACATGCTTATTCCAGAGTATGGACAGTCTTTGGTAGATGAACCTGTCTCTCCAGTATGTTCTGTTAATTGTGGTAATGAGGTTGTGATCTCTGGAGAGTGTGGCATGGGGGGATTGGGATTTCTTTAGGTGAAGCATTTCAAGTAGGGTTGGATCAGACATGGCTTTGTAAGTCAAGCAAAGATCACCTCTAAGTAGATGATAAGAGACTGAGAACAGCTGAAGTTTCTTGCGTCTGTCCATGTAAGATGTGTTTAAGGCTTAGGATCCTTTTTGTGAGGTACTTTTGTGGCCTCTCCAGCTGTTGTAGGTGTCTGGTCAGGTACATGCCCAATGAGGCATTATATTCGATGTTTGGTCTAATGAGAGATAAGTAGAGAGGGATGATGACTCTTTCTTCCTGGATGCAAAACCTTTGGTTATAAGATGTGCCACATTGATCGAAGGTGAGGTGCTGTTCACCTGGGTGCCCAGATCTCTTTTGGCCCCTTCAGTGTTCAGTTAGCTCCCATCAACGTGGTAATTCATGGGAACTGAGTTTTTTCCAAAGGGGATGATAACACATTTTTGGCGTTAGGCTTCAGGCCATGGTTGATATTTTTCATGAGATGGAGTCAAATAATCTTCCACTGATACAACAGACTCACCTCCACACATACAAGTTGATTATTGTGAAAATAGAAACCCCTACCTCTCTAGTTATACTACCTAGAAGACACAGTACTTAATCGAAGCACCACTGCTGAAGTCTTTCTTATACACTGTGAGAGTACACTTTATACAGGATGATATGTGGTTTAGCAGAAAAGATGATGTTATGAGAAGGGTCTGAAATTAATGTGGACTCAACCTTCATTTTAAAATTAATTCCAGGCTACTACCATATTGTGCACAGCAGTCATTCAGGTCATATCTTCCTATCTAGTTATGCAGCAATTTAAAGGACACAATACTTAACATAAGCACCAGTACAGAAGTCTGGCTTATACACTGTGAGAGAAAACTTTATACAGGATAACATTTGTGTGGTTTTAGCAGAGAGGTTGATGTTGCTAGAAGGGTCTAAACCTTGATGTGGATTCACCCTGCATTTTAAAATTAACTCCAGGCTACTACTGTATTATGGACAGCAGTAATTCAGGTCATATCTGTGCAACACCATACACACACACGCACACACACACACACACACACACACACACACACACACACACACACACACACACACGTTGACTGCCATGAGATTAGAACCCCCTAACTATCTAGCTATGTAGTCTAGCAGACACAGTACTTTATGCAAGCACCAGTGCAGAAATCTGACCTAACACTCCGACAGAGCAGTGTATGCAGTGTAGATAGGATTAATGTCACATTCTGTGTCAGAGACAATATTGTGATGTTGAAGGTTTTGTGCAAATCCATATTTGTTGATATAAAATAGTAAGGTCAGTGTTCTGCTCAGTAATACATACCATAATACTGACTTATGTCAGCTATGCTGTCATTAATGTATACTTCAGAAGTGACAGTGACATGTACCTGCCTGTCTTCTGTATATTAGACACACTTGTGAAATACAGGATGCACAAAGAACCATCCATGGATCATCAGGTTATGATGGTGGTTGCTGTTGTTGTGTCTTTCGGCTTTTCCCAGTTAGGGGTCGCCACAGCGGAACTCCGGTCCGCTAATGATTGGCAGTAGATTTTTACGTGCCGAGTTGCCAGCTCTGACGCACAACCTTTAATGAAGGTACACCCATTCACGCATGTCTCCACACAGAAGAAGCTCTAGCTGAGAATTGAACAGGACAACGTCTTATTGTGAGGCGACAACGCTACCGCAGCACCACCACCGCAGACATAAATGAATGTTACTGATATTAACTATGGTATTTGCTCATTCATGGGCAATGTAGCATGGTAATACCAAGCAGTACTTAATGGCCCAATGCTGGAGGGATAAAACATGATGATTTCTGTACATCAAGGATGTATGTGGTTGTATATCATTTGTAAGTGTTAGAGCTGCAGTGCAGAGTCAACTGTCCGAAATATAGTGGTCAATTAACCACACAGTTCACTGAATTTCACATCAGCACATTATATATACAACATTCATGTAATGAAGTCATATCATCCAATAGAAATATTTATTTTTGTTCCAAATCACTTCTGAAAACACAATGGTGAGAAACATATTTTACAAAGGTTGACAAAGTGCTAGCACGTGTGATAATATTTTGATGTGTTGAAATGGGACTCTAAAGTACCAGTGTTTAGTGGTGTTCAGCAGTGTTCTGCATGTTTTATTATACTTTTCCATGTTAGTCCAAAGCTCAATTCAAAAATTAAATGTTCTGTTTGCCTTCCCCATTTGCACGATAGTATGCCATGAGCAAACACAGTTCACTGCTGAAGGAAACAGTGAAACATTACATTTGGTGTGCGTTGTACAGTGCTTTGAACAGTACTTAGTGGAGAAAATCCACCTGTTAACTTAGCTTTCTCAAAGTGTAAACTCTCTGAGATAAATGAAAAAGCAGAGCTGAAGCAGTTTTTGACTCCAGTATGCAGACGATTTTAGAAAGAGTGTCAAAATGTGCTTATTATCTTAATTTTATCATGAATTTAAGAATGCCTAGGAATGACAATGGCTGCCGAAATATTTTTTATGCTTACTACACATAGACATGCTTCAAGGGAAATCACAAGTTAATTGGGTGTACAATGGGGTGCAAGGCAAAAACTCACTGCATTAGTGATAACACCTGATGTGCCATTTACAGTTGCTCATTGCCAGACATCACACAAATGTTGAGCACTACAACTAATAAAACAAAATGGGCTTAGAGAGATAAATATGCAACTCATTCACAGGAAAAAAGCTTATAAAAACAGGCAGTATGAGTTTCACCTAACGCTGGATATGAACCGCTGTCAAGAAGAAAAATTTTCTCTACAAACTTGACCATTATCTTTAAATCCCACCAAGGAAATCCTGCTTCACACAACAAAGTCACATATTTGAAGGGACAGTGATACCCTATGTAGCCAATGGAAGATGTTGTTTTTAATCTTCAGCAAAGCAGTGACAGACAGGCAATATCATAACATGACATTTACATCTATCAGCCTAATGAACAGTCAACAGTACAAATGTGTGAGAGACAAGGCTGTGAAGACAGAGGCAGATGGACAGACACATATGAAAGGGTGGTGTTATGAGTCATTAAAGTCCATCTTGAATGGTATGTCCTCAGTATTAATCAGTCAGGATTTGTCTCTGTAAGTGGTGGGTGTGGGGAAGGAGCTACTGGACAGGCTAAAATTGATGCTGACATGGGTAGAGTAAGGGTGGTTTAATAATTTGTCCTTATGTGTATGGATGTGTTTGCAAATGCTTTTTTGCAACAGTTTTCAAAATCTGTTTATAAAAGTTTTGTAATGAATAAAAATTAAGATGAATGTCAATAAACATATCATAGAAGTATAACTTCACAGTAAGAAATAATACATCTGGACTTGAACCATTGATGCTATAGCCAAAAAGTAATCTTCAGACAAGTGATTTATATCAACACTCCACAGAGGAAGTTGCACTTTGTTATATCCAGTAGTCAAATAACTCTCAGAGTAACTGCTGCAAAGTATTGGCTTTATTCTGCCTTTATTCTGTATGCTGATAGTATAGCACCGTTGCATGAGGATTACTGAAGCACTGCTGGTAATGGCAACAACTACTGTCCAGGTTTTGCCATAGCATATGAACAGCCATTCATCATCACTCACCAATGATGTGTGATGCTAAACTCCATGCAAAGGCTGAGGACAAAAAGTGAAGGCCTTCTTATGGGCCATTTCTGGGTATGTGTATTGTGTGCTATTCTATTTTTTCACCAGATTAAATATATGAAGATGGGTTTGATAGGAAATGGGTGAAAATGGGAGTCAAGCAGATAGGAGGACAAAGGGGAAAGAATTCAGTAATTTGCAGGAAGGTAGTGGGAGAGAACCATAGCTATCCACTTATTCACAACATAAATGTGGAAGTGTAGCCAGAATTTGCTGCTTTTGGACTGTCACCACACCAACAGTGTGTGACAACAACAGATTAATGTATAGCCAATTGTACAAAATCAAGTGTGTCAAGAAGACATAAAGGTGAAGTGAAGAGCTATATACGGGTTGTCTTTATTTGTGTGTGAAACAGATGCCCATTTTTTACTTGTTTTCTTTCAAAGAGAGAGGAATGTTGGGGAAGGTGCTTAGGAATGTGAGGGGTGAGTAGGAAGCTTAGGTAAGGAAAAAGGTGCAGACATACAGAACAACCTAGACAGACAAGAACGGTGATGGACACAAAATGTAGAGGGACACCATGACTGGGGATGGGGCATCAGAGGTGACCTCACATCAAACCTGACAACAGTGAGACTCTAGTCCACACCATCAGAACAGTCATCACTGTCTCCTGTCTCAGTTTTCTGTGTCAGTGCTCAACGTTGCATTGTCTTTGCAATGTGATGAAGCACCTTTCTGACATGGCTGATTCAGGCACTGAAGCCCCTTTCCATAATACCCTCC
>NC_056728.1:623497517-623675017 GCF_019279795.1 Protopterus annectens | reverse complement strand
AACCATTAGCTCATTACAGTCCAAGCTCCAAGGCAGCATAATATGCTGCCATGAAGTGGTAGACTCATTTTTCAGTGGGCATTACTTGTACATTAACACCCTGCTGAAAAATAGAAGTTATGTCCTTACCATAACGTTCCATGTGGAGTGTTCTTCTCGCCTTTGTTCTTACACCTGGGTTCGGAGCCGATCCTCGGCTCCGTGTCGGCCGCTTGCAAGCTCTGCATCGAGAAGAAGCTCGAGACAACCTAATACCCACAATCCCCCTCTGCCTTTACCTCAGATCTAGTTTGCAAGCAAACCAGCAGTCAGAGAGAGAACACACTCATGCCAAAAATTACATAAAGCAAGAAATCATCTATATATATATATATATATATATATATATATATATATATATATATATACACATGTACATCATACATATACAACCACTGCAAATGCAGAAGCAGAATACTCCAGACCAGGCACCAAATTGAACGTTCTTCCTGAGGGTGGGAGGGTGAGAATGTAAGAACAAAGGTGAGATGAACACTCCACATGGAACGTTATGGTAAGGACATAACTTCTAAATGTGGGAGTGTTCGATCTCGCCGTTTGTTCTTACACCTGGGTAGCGTCCCTAGCTCCATGTTCCTGAGGAACTCACGGGAGAACGTTCTTGAGCACAGTGGAACCAAAGGTTGCCCTGTCCCTAGAAACCCTGTCCACTTTGTAATGAGAGATGAATGTATGTGGTTTAGCCCAAGTAGCAACTGCACAAATCGTGTCTAATGGTAGGCGAGTTGCATGAGCCAGGGATGTAGACACTGATCTTGTAGAATGTCCTTTAGGTTTGACAGATAAAGTTTGATTTGAAGAATCATAAACGTAGATAATACAATCAGTTAGCCATTTGGAAAGAGTTCGTTTAGTAACCGCTACACCTTTCCTGCTGTCAGCAAAGGCTACAAAAAGATGATCAGATTTCCTGTGATCCTTTGTTCTATCCAAATAAAACCTGAGTTGTCTATGGACATCCAATTTGTGTAACATATACTCTAACTTATTAGAGTGATTCTTGAAAAAGGTAGGTAATTCAATGGCTTGATTAATGTTATTGATAGAGCAAACTTTGGGGAGAAAGGATGGATTAGTGCGAAGAGATACTCTGTCAGAGTGAAAGATCAAATAAGGGTGTTTAATAGAAAGAGCCTGAAGCTCAGACACTCGCCTAGTGGATGTAATGGCTACCAAGAAGAGAGTCTTCCACGATAAATACTTCAATGGACAAGAGGAGGCTGGTTCAAAAGGGGGCAACATCAATTTGGATAATAACAGGTTTAGATTCCAAGGAGATGTAGGAGTTCTAACTGGTGGTCTAATATGGAAAGATCCTTTCAAAAAGGCCTTACAAAGTCTGTGGGCCATAATAGGTGCCCCACATTCTTCCACATGAAAGTTGGAAATGGCAGCCAATTGCACTCTTAAAGTGGCAGGAGAAGCTCCTTGATGGAACAATTCTGTTAAAAACTCCAAGATCTTGTTTAACGGAGCTATGACAGGGTCCAAATGATGTGAGTTTGCCCAGAAGACAAAACGTTTCCATTTACTAGTGTAGGTCTTTGTAGTAGAAGCTTTATGAGAAGCCAGTAGTATATTCTGAACTGCCGGTGTAAGAGAATCAGACCTGGCTAAAAAGGGAAGCGGAGCAGCCAAGCTGCTAGACGGAGTGATTCGAGTGAGGGGTGAGGAACCCCTGACGAGTGAGTCAGTAGATCTGGCTCTGAGTCCAGGATCCAAGGTGCCCGAATGCGGTGTTGCAAAAGAAAGGGGAACCAAATTTGACGAGGCCAGAATGGGGCAATGAGGATTATAGTCCTTTGTAGGTTGTTGGCTTTCTGCAGAAACTTTGCAATCAGGGGAAAGGGAGGAAAAGCGTACAGGAGACCCGGGGGCCAATCGTGCACCAGCTTGTCCCTGGGGACTTCCCCTGGAGGGGGTAATAGGGCAAAGTAGCTCTTGCATTTGGCGTTCATTGGAGACGCAAAAAGATCGCATGAAGACTGGCCCCACTTGCGAAAAATCTTCTTCGCAACTGACTGTTTGAGGGACCACTCGTGAGGCAACAGGATTGCTCTGCTCAGCCTGTCGGCTATGACGTTGGATGACCCCGGGATGTGCGTTGCGATCAGAAAGCAACCCGTGGACTCCGCCCATTGCCAAATTCTCATGGCCTCTCTGCATAGCTGATAAGACCTGGTTCCCCCTTGCTTGTTTATGTACCAGACTACAGACATGTTGTCTGTCTGAACTGCAATAGTCCCTAGAGGAAGAAGGGGACAAAGTGTTGCAACGCTAGAAACACTACCCTCAACTCTAGAACATTGATGTGCAGATTGTACTCTAAATTGGTCCATTCGCCTTGGACTGTCTGTCCCTGAAAGATGCCCCCCACCCTATCAGGGAAGCGTCCGTGGTCACCGTAGCTGTCGTGGGTAGCACAAATGGTCTTCCGCTGGAAAGGTTGCAAGTCTGAAGCCACCAGGCTAGATGTGATTTGCATGTGTTTGTAATCAGAATTTCGTGTGTCAGAGGTAGCTGTTGGAACGACCATTGTGCAAACAGTAGCCATTGTAGAACTCTCATGTGCAGTCTTCCCAATGGTATCGCAATGAGAGAAGCTGCCATGAGACCCAAAACCTTCAGAACCAGTTTTGCTGGGGATTTCCTGGATGACAGAAGGAGAGATATTTGACTTTGTAGTGAGGCTATCCTTTCTGGAGGGAGCCTTAGAATTAAATGATGCGTATCTAATTCCGCTCCTATGAATAAGATATGCTGTGATGGCTGTAGTAAAGATTTTTCGAAATTTACGGAAATTCCGAGGTGAACACAAAGTTGTAGAGTGTAATCCCGGCCTGTATCAGTTGACGCCAGGTGGTTGCAGAAAGGAGCCAGTCATCCAGATACGGAAACACCTGGAATCCTAGGCGTCTCAGATGAGACGCTACCACTGCCATACATTTGGTGAAGACCCTGGGGGCTGAGGTCAGACCAAAGGGCAGGGCTCGAAACTAATAGTGACTGGCTCCCAGCCGGAAGTGCAAATGATCTCTGGACGCCCTGGCCATTTTGATGTGGTAGTAAGCGTCCTTCAGATCTATTGAGCACATCCAGTCGTCCTTCTGTAAGAATGGAAGGATCGATTGAAGCGTGACCATTCGGAACTTTTCTTTCTTGACGAAGGTGTTGAGGTTGCTTAGGTCCAGAATCGGCCTCCAGTCCCCTGTCTTCTTTGGAACTAAAAAGAACCTTGAGTAAGTTCCGAATCCTATTTGGTCCGCTGGGACTGGTTGGATGACTTTTTTCTAGCAGCTTTGAAATTTCTATAGCTGCTGGGTCTCGCAGATGGGGCGGCACATCTGGGAGTTTTCTCTTTGGAATGGGAGTGGATAGAAAGGGTATTCTGTAACCTCTGGTAACCACGCTTTTTACCCAGTTGTCTGTAGTAAGATTTTGCCAGGCCTGAGGGTATAAAGCTAAGCGACCCCCGACTGCCTCCAGAGCAGGACAGTCGGGCCTCCTCTCAGGAGTGCTGGAAAGGTTTTCCAGGGGGGTGTATCCCTGTCACCTTGGTTTTGCGGACCCCCTCTGCCACCAGGGCGGCGTCTTCCACCTCTGCCCCCTCCTCTGCCTCTAGAGGGGGCATCACCCTGCGTGCCTGGGAAAGATCCTTGGGGTTTTCGAAACCACATTTTTCCACCGCGTTGCCCTTTGAGGTACGGTCTGGATGGGGTGGAAAAACGGACTCCGACAGCAGACCGAGTCTTTCCCTCCTGTTCACACCGGGTAAGGGTCTCCTTTACTTTGGGGCCAAAGAGAGTGGCCCCATCAAATGGGGCGTTAGTAAAGGAAGACTTGAAGGCTTCCGCAAATGAACATAAGCGCATCCAGGATTGTCTACGAAGAGCAATCGCTGAAGCTGCTTCCCTACTCGATCCTTCGGCTGCGTATGAGATCAGCCTCATGGATGAGTTAACAATGGATGTAAGGGTATTGAGATGTGCTGTAACTTTCTCTGAAACAGCAGCATCTGTAGTACCCTGGAGGGTATCTCCCAACTCTTTGATTAGATCCCTCTGTAGACGTGTAAAGTGGGTCAAATAGTTCAGGGATCGCATGGAAAAAGCCGCTGAACTAAAAATGCACTTCCCGTACCTGTCCATAGTCCTAGAATCTTTGTTAGGCGGATGGACAGATGAGGAAGATTCCGACATCTCCTTTTTCGTGGCCGCTGCCACCACCATAGCCCACTGGAACTCCTTTGTGAGGTAAGCCTTGTTTTGGGGTGCAGTAATATACTTAGGCTTTCTAGGGACTGGTTCCACCGTGTCAGGTGTCTCCCACGCCCTTGAGCAATCAGTTCCATTAACTCATCGAAGGGCGGAGTGACCCAGGAGGAGGAAGGGCGAGCACCAAATGCCTTCAGCAAGACTGACTCATCCTCAGAAGGGGGAAGGGACTGCCAATCACCTCTCTGTTTTAGGATCTCCAAGATGTCAGCGAAAGAGACATCCTCTGAAGGTGACTTTGGGGACCCTTCTGACTCATCCAAGTCATTGTCCGATGTCAATGATTCTTGTGGAGAATCTAAGTGTCTCCTCTTACACAATCTTTTCCTAGGGACTTCTTCGGGGAGCATCGAAGAAGCCTCCCAGGGAGAGGGGGCACCCTCCAGGGGTGGCTGAGACACAGGTGCTCGGCGCTTGGATGTGGCCGTTGGTGCAGAGGAGGATAACGGTCCTTTATGGGGAGGAGAGGCTGCTTCTACTGATGTGGTTGTCTGGGTAGACAACACCTTCCTCATGAGATCGAAGGCCCCCGGGTCCCGAGTCGAGGTATCTCCCGGTTCCGAAGAAATGGGGAGAATCCCCGAGACAGGCACTGAAGACATCGACCCCGAGGACAGAACCGAGTCGATCCGAGCCGAGGCCCCGAGAGGGAGAGTCGGAACCGAAACATCGGTCCGACTCTCGGTCCCGGAACCAAGGATGGATCTTCGGCTCCGAGACTCCGGTACCAGATCCGACGGAGTCGAGGTGAACGGAGCCAACCGAGAAAAAGACGGTTCTGGCACCAAGGGCTCCACAATCAGTAGATCAGCCTCTTCCGGCTCCAAAGACTGGACAGGTCTCGGAGGAGGAACAGATGGAGATAATGGAAGGCCTTCAAGTCTCGACACCAACTGGGAGGAAACCGAGATGAGTTTGGATAAGGCCGGATTCTCCATTAATTTCTGCACCACACGGTCAACATCGGTGTCGGAGAGGGGCCTAGAAGAACGGGTCGAAGGAATCGAAGACGGAACCGACCTCAACAGTGTCGGGGGAGGGAGCTCCGTCACCGGTTCCAAGACTCGAGGCTCGGACACTGACAACAGTTGAACACTCGGCCCCGAGGTCTGTGGAACCGGTGATCGAACCTTAACCGAAGAGCTCGGAGCCGATGACTTGGGCTCCGACGTCTTCGATTCCTTCGAGGATTTGGATGCCTGGTCTGAAGCATCCAGAGCCTCTTGAAAAGAAGGTTTTAACAAACCCCTATCCATGAGTTTCCTGCGCCTATCTGTCATGACCCTCCCACTGAAAGAATGACAAATAGAGCAGTCTTCTTGCAGATGGAGAGGGCCAAGACAGTAGACGCAGGAACTATGATTGTCAGTAACTGACATTTTTTGCCCACATTGGCAACGCTTGAATCCAGATTTTGCCTTCTCAGACATCTTAAACTTAATGTGGAAAAAAGGTGAGAAGTCAAGTCCAGTTAGTAAGTCCAATCCGGTGAAATTGTCAAATCCAGTTAAAGAAAAAATGTCTATCCAGTAGTCACTTCAGAAGGGGATGGTAGGCCGCGAGGGAAACTCTAATAAGTTTAAAATTAAACTTAACGGAACCGAGAATTCCTCAACCGTACCACACACACACACTTAGTCACTAACAAACTTTATAGAATAAATTTATGCTGAAATAACAAGAAAAAAATCTTAATCTTAGCTTTAGTTGTTCGAGCTCGACCCAGTGATGCGAACACAGCAGCGGCAAACTAGATCTGAGGTAAAGGCAGAGGGGGATTGTGGGTATTAGGTTGTCTCGAGCTTCTTCTCGATGCAGAGCTTGCAAGCGGCCGACACGGAGCCGAGGATCGTCTCCGAACCCAGGTGTAAGAACAAACGGCGAGATTGAACACTATCACATCATTCATTCTCCAATCAGAGTGGTGATCACCAGGTTGCCCATTCTCGAATGCTAATTATCATATGCCTCTCCCCCTCATTTGCATTTAGCATGGCTGCAGAGACAACCCACTGTAGTGTTGCATATCTTTGTGCTGAAGCACTCTGGTAGGTCTGTCTCTGAATTAGACATGGTTACTGTGAAGTGTACACCTTATATACACCTCGCAGTAACCTTTTTTAAATTGGGCCTGTTAACTTTTATGAAACAATCTCAAGATAAAATCACCCATGTCACTTTTATTACACTGTTCTGCTTCATTTAATTGCTTGCTTGATTTCTTCTGTAATAAGAAAAATACACAAACTGCAGAAAAAGTTGATCCCGAAAAGAAAATACAAAACTGACAAAAAGGAGCGGTCTAACTAACACAGCCAAATCCAGTTTAAAAACACACAAAACGTTTAATAAATAAGATAAAACAGATAAGCTCTTTGAAGCATTAAGCTCTTCTTCAAATTTAAAATCACAAGCTAAAAGGCAACACTTTCAACAGAAACACACACTCCATTCAATAAAAAATATCCAATCAGAAAATGCAAGGAATATATCAATGAAACAGCTGACATGAACATAATGCAGGTCTTAAAGGCACAGTCCCATTAAGCCCAGGAGGCTTATCTGCTTTCAGCCTCATGATCCACTTCATCTCTGCCAGTTCAGTGCTATGAACAATATTATCTCCCCTCTTATTCTTCTTCATCAGCTGTAAAACCAAAAATGAAAAAATATGCCCTGGATTCATACAGACATATTTCATAAGAGCATTTGTCATATTCTTAAGTTGAATATCACTCATATGCTTCAAGATTCTTTCTTTAAAGGATCTGTTAGTTTTCCTCACATAGAATTGAGGACATTCACTACAGACTGCCAGGTACACCAAATCACAACTTCTACAATTGGCATAGAGCCTGGGATTAAAAGTGAAACGAGTCAAACAGTGCTGAAAAATTTTGGTACTCGAGATATAACTACTGTACATGCTTTACATAAATGACAAGGGAAGGTCCCAACCCTTTTAGATCTAAGAGGGCTGTTACTATTGCCCAAAATAGGACCACTCAATGCAGAATATAGACAAGATATTATTCCTCAGAATCAACCATTGAAAGATTTCCAATGTTATTACTGACTACTGCCCCGGAGCCACTGTTTTTTTTTTTACAGAATATGATTTTACATATGCGTAGTTTTGGTGCACAATAGCACATATCTCATAACTGTCTAGATTTTCACAGAATTTCCAGATTTTTGCCTCATATTGTTGGTCTTTTCCTCAAAAAATTTGTGTTTTTTTCTGGCAAATCTTTCTTGTGCTAAGAAGTTGAGAGGTATGCAGTAACCACTTGATACATGTATGGCTACAGTTGGAGTTTTTATTGCCAGTACATTGAAGATCCTTTATCTGCAAGAAGAGTCACAGTCACTTCTAGCAGTAGAAATATCTGGTATAATAAAAGCTGTATGCAGTGTTTCTCAAGTCTTTATCTGTTTACATGCTAACAGCATGCCCAGTAGTCATTTGTCATCGTATTTTGTTCTTGGCTGGTTTAATCTAGAAATAAAACTGTCAACATTGGCAGTTCTATCCATAGCAAGTACAGCAGATCTTGCAAGGCGAGCCTTTTAGGGCTCCCATTGTACTGACTACTGATCAATGTAATTTGACTGTGCATAGCACAGAGAGAGTGTGATAAAATATCAGATACAGATATCTGAATAATAAAGTAGTAAAAAATGAGCCTGGGAAATCCAAAAAGCATTGAGAATATCTTCAATAGCCAATTCCTGTGTGGGGTCTTGTTCCTGCACTCCCTAACTAATTATTCTTTTATCCAAGTTACTACATCTCAAGGAAAATTAAATAAATCAATAAATAAATAAATAGTACATCTCTTCAGATATTCTGGTTCTAAACAGTGCTTTTTTATAATTCCAAGATTTTTATAGTCATATATATTCCAAGATGAAACAAGGTTATAAGTAGTCATCTCCCAATAAACTTAGTAACAATCATACAGTTTGACTCCTGCAGAACAAGAACACATAATATATGTGCTCTGTTATTTAATGCCATTTTCTGTGTTAGCATTTTTCAGTAGTAAGCTACACCTTTAGAACAATATGGTCTGAAGACAGACTGCCCGTTATCCTTAAAATATGGATGAAAAGATTGTAGTGCTCTGTTTTGCTTATGTATACATCTCACTGCCAAGCCTGCTGCCCAGGCAACCATGCATGCCATCTGTGCCAAGAAACATTTACTGGAGTTGGGCCACAGCAATTCAGATCAGTGTATGACGTAGCAACTTCAGCACTCGTAACTTTTTGTAAATAAATTATGTACTATATTATAGCATATACTAATGAACTCTTCTACTGACAGTTACTCTGCTTACTGTATGTGGTCATCCTACCTGTAAGGGGGATTATGGCTCCTATCATATAGAAAGAAGGTAGTTTATTTCTGAACCCATTGCAATAACCTTCTGATTTTAACACAGTGATTCAAGTGTCTGCATATTGTGCAGATGGCAAAAATCTGTTTTTATACTTTTCAGTCCCGACTCCCTCCTAATGAAATCTTTCATTATAAAGTAAATGGACTATCTCATATATATACCAGGTTTCTCAAAGTGATACTTTAACAATATTTGCAGTGATGCCCAATGCTGTAAGGGCTGTAAAATATAGATTAGAAATTAATTTTTGATTAACTTAGCTGCACGTGTCTGTGTAAGTAAGCCAGCAAAGAAAATAAAATTGTCTATAGTGATGTATCCTTGTATAAACATGTTAAATTGTTACTGGTCCTCCTGCCTCCCAGTGGTATATTATGTGGCTATGGCTGAAAAGGATCCATGAAGGACAAATTCACTTAAAGAAATAATAATAATAATAATAATAATAATAGCTATTGTCATTGTTTCCTATACTGTGGCCAACCTTCTTTTTTCATAACTGTTGCATTTTTATTTATTTCATTCTCTAAGGCAAAAGGTTAAACATTCAGAAATGTTTCAAAACTAATAAGGACAGTTCTTTTCCATTGATTTATGCATTCACTAATGTTGTATATACTGAAATGGGGAAAGGACACATCTTTCCTAGCATACTATGTAAAATGTCATCAGTAGCTGGCTGCTAAGGCAAAGCAATTCCTCTCAAATGTCCAGATTTTTGCAGAATTTCCAGATTTTTGCTTCATATTTTTAATCTGTTCCTCATAAAATTTGTGGTTTTCTTGAAAAGACATTGAGGATTCTCAATGTAAAACTTAATATTCTAGCAACTTTATTGGTTTATAAGATCAATATTTAAAATTTGTCCCTATGTTTGGGCCTTTGTCCACCCATTGTTTTTGCCTTTGTGCAGATTTCTTGTGCTAAGAGGTTGCAAGGTAAGACAGGCATTCAAGGAAGCAGATTTAGAAGAGGTTAATGATGGAGGAAGTAGAGGAAAGCTAAGGATTAGCTGAAATAGAGAGTATCAGAGCTGGAGTAAGACTAACGTTAGGGCGAGACGGGATGGGTGGGATACAGTTCAGCCAGGAGTGGAACAAGAGCAGAACCAGGAGTCCATGTTGCCTTATTTAAGTTGCATTTTAAAGGGCTTATGGTTATCAGAGGTACAGAGTTCCACGGTCTGGAGAGATGCAAGGAATATAATGCCATATATAGAGTTTTTGACTTTGTTAATTGGAGAAGCAGTTAATCAGTAGAATGTAGTGTTAGAATAAATAAAGCCACATACTATTGAATAGGGCAAGTCATCATAAAGGCTAATTCTCTGTGGAGACTCAATGGTTCAACTGGGGTACAAACATCCCAGAGGTGGCAGAAAATAACTATGTGACAGAGAGGCTGAAGAGGCTGATGGCCAGCAGGCATAAGAGCAAAAAGATAAACAAAAAAATAGTTTTAGTCCCTCTTGTTATGTCTTCTGGCATAGGCCTTACACCATGTTTTTGCAAAGTCTGTATTCTTTCAATATATTTACAGTGGAATAACTCCAGAAATGCTTACAGTATCCCATGTGTAACTTAATCAGTTCTCTGTACAGAAGTCTCACTTTCTATTTTCTTGTGATGACAGCTCTACCTGTACATCTCAGAGTCCATGACTTTTTCTTATTGTTTTCTCACATTGATTGCTCACTTTTAGATTATTTTATATAATTAATGTTAATATCTCTCTCCATTTTGACTATTGTCACTAACTCACTATCTGCTGAATACTGTTTTACAATTATTTATTGTGGTGGTGGTGCTGCGGTAGCGTTGTTGCCTCATGGTAAGACGCTGTCCGGTTCGATTCTTAGCTAGAGCGTCTTCTGCGTGGAGACATGCGTGAATGGGCGTAACTTCGTTGAAGGTTGTGCGGCAGAGCTGGCAACTCGGTACGTAAAAATCAACTGCCAATCATTAGCGGACCGGAGTTCCGCTGTGGCGACCCCTAATCAGGAAAAGCCGAAAGACACAACAATATTTAATGAACATGTCCCTACATCAGTGTCTTCCAACTATATTTCAAGGAGCAGGCACAGATATCCTTCCTTCTCTGACTATTCAGGTTTATATAGAGATGCTTTTGGTCCCCTACTGGCTTGGCTCCCTAGTGCTCCACATCCAGGCTAGGTCTATCAGCTAATCTACTGCCCTCCAAGACTTACCACAGTAGTGTTGGGGCCAGTCATGGATCCTAAGGGAGTCCCAGGAGCCTGTCCTTCTTTGCATCCATCCTGTTGTGTTCTTTGTATTCCTTACCCACTCCCCTGCCATCTCAGTGATGTGGTTATGTCTGAGGGCGGGCACAAAATGATGACATTGTGGCGTATCACCTCATCTCTACAACAGTTCAGCAAAGTCCATTTCTACCACTTCTTTGGACCATGTTTCCTCTCATCGATATCCCAGTCTCCACCGGGGATTGTCGCAGGAGATGCCCACACCATCTCCCTCCTTCTGGGATAGGTAAATCCATCCATCCCTGCTGCTCTGTTAGTCACATGAGTCATTAATTAAATCTGTGTTGCTTGGTTCACAATCAGGGCATTATTCTTCTGTTCCTCTGGAATGGCATTTAGGTTTATACAGATATGCAATGAATGGCTTTGCAATAGCTAGACATATCTGAGCTGGCAAGTAAGTGCAGTAAAAACTTCAGAACTGACAAAAAAAGTTATGTTTAGAGTTTTCACAGTGTTCTCCTGCTATAAGGTCAGAGATGGACTGACCCAGCTATGCAGAATCACTGCAGACTACTGTCTTATAAAGGGATGTTCTAATGCATTCTGTTTCACTGAGCAACTGCTGACTAGTTAGCAGGGAAAACCTGCTTTAAAGGTGATTAACAACTGGCTGAAGGGACTAGTTTGGGTGTGGGGAACCTATGATACAATATTCATTGAGGTGAAGAAGAATATAAAGGATTAGCATAATATGTTGTCGGAAAATAAATAAAGGTAATTGTAAAATGGTGTGTGTGTTTAAGTACAGGTTTCATAAAGAATGTGTACATCATATAATGTTTGCAGGAAACTGAGGAGGAGAAGGAAGCAGAATAAAAAAATGCAGTGTTAATATTTACATTTATATTAACACTGTGTATACACTTAAACTATTCTCCTCCAACTTGCTTGAAGTGTAAACCTATCTTCTACTTTGATTCTACTGTAACTCCCAGAGAATGGCTAAAAAGGGTCCTTTTTGGATCAGGCCATCACCCCAATTAACAAACAAACAATAAATAAATAAATGAGAAAAAATAACGAAGGAAGAAGAAAGAAGGATGAACAAAGTAAATATTCCTTGTAAATACAAGCAGGGCAAAACAAAGGAGAATACCATATCTATAAATCTGTTAAAAAGAAAGAAAAAAATAAACATATATTAACAGAAATGTACACTCAGTGGATGGCTGGAGATTTAAGACTCTTTCTTTGGGGTTAGTTTAACTGTTACTTAATGATGGCATGGGTCAGGCAAAAGAAAGGCAAGCTGTAGTAAAGACTTGTAGAAGATTTGTATTTGAGGATGGTTTATAGAAAATATTTGCTTCCAAATTAGAGCATTCAGACACACCAGAAGAAAGAGGAGCAGAATGCTGTAGAAGAAAGAATGTTACTGAGAACAGAGATTAATTAGGATAATACATAAATGCCTCTGACTAATCTGTCCAGCCTAAAGTGTCTCTGTATTTACCAAATCATATATCCACCTATAAACATCCCACCATGGCTATATGCATTGTAGGCTACAACTTACATTGAACCAGTCACCACATAAATGCAACCATGTTCTCTGTGATTCTCTACTGCAAATGGAAATAACAAGAATAAAATGTTATATCCTCTGTACTTGATTATCTCCATTGCAATTTTGTATTAAATCTGTGTATGTAATGTAATGTAATGTCTAATCTTTGTGTTTACATGCGTCTGTATGTAATGTTTTGAAATTATGCATGACATTATGTGTACTGGAGCTTTTCTCCCTGGGCCTCTGCTGAAAAGTGGATACTCTTGTGTCCAGTCAGACTTATTCCAGTATGCTAATAAATGAAAATAAGTCATTTGTGTATTTATTTGTTTGTTTGAACTATGAAAGTATGACTGAGTTTTCTAGCCTCCTTCATTTTTATGGTCTTCATCCAACATATACAGAAAAACAGTTGCTACATTTTCCAGCACAGCTCCACCCGCATTCCAGAGTTAGCCAATTAATAGCTCATAAACTCAGACAAAAGTTGCATAGGTATGGACCAGCCTAGGGTCTATTTTCACTAGCTTCAGTGTGGGTGGATTACATGAGCACCTCACTGCACATTCATTAGCTCTTCTGATGATGCAGTACTATAATATCCCGGTGCCTCCTGTACTACCTCAGCTGACAGAGCACTCTCTATAGCTCCTTGTGGTTGCATGAACCTGCACTAGGTCTTGTTTGTACATGCATTGAGTAGGAGAGCTCAGAACTTCATGAGCCTGCCATTGTCAGCAGCATGTTTGAGAAGTACAATGTGTTTCAGAGTGGGGAGGATTGATTATAATTCGTATTAATCTGAGAGTATAATTCAGCCGTAATCAAGAACAAACATGAGAATAAGAAATATAAATGAACTGTAGTGGAATGGAAATGTTTAAAAAAAATCAATGCAGTCTTCAAAAGCCAACAGTAATAATGTATCCCCTAAGAATAATGAGAATGGATAAGCTAACTGATGTTGATCACATGTCAATTTCCATTTTTTTATATATATTTTTATGAGTACAGTATTCAACAGCAGGTATTTAATAGCTTAAACAACAAAGTAACACAGTGCATCAAAGTCAGTGCCCATCTTAACTGACTTTAATGTTTGAATTTAAAAATGTGTATCTTCTGTGGAAGACAGACAAAATTATCTTTGGAAAGATTTTGATGGTTGTAGGAAATATTTGTTGTGAATGGTACCCCTTTTTAAAGGGTGAGCGTTCACAAATATACACAATACCAGAATGATTGGTATATATTTATTTAAAAGGAAAAGGCAGTACTTACTAGAGCAGCAAAGCCATTAGTAATATGACATGAGAGGAAGAGACCATAGAAGGCCTCTATCTACAGTACCGAGGGATCAGTGGCATTGTTAAGGCCGTGGGCAGAGGAGCCTCAAAAAGTGAGTGTTGTATCACCTGGAATCAAATACAAATAATCAGACACTCAGGAGCTCATTTGCATAGCTGGGAACATGAATTGGACTGGAGTCTGATCCCCAGAAATTCCTCTGTAAAGAGTGAGTGGGCTGGTAATCTCCCAGGTCAACAGCATGTGGCTTAGGAATGGAAGTTCATGACTGCAGACAGTGAAAGTCCAGTGAGTTGATATTTAACCACCATACTGTCAAACTGCGGTGGTGGTGCTGCGGTAGTGTTGTTGCCTCACAGTAAGACATTGTCCTGTTCGATTCTCAGCTAGAGCGTCTTCTGTGTGGAGACATGCGTAAATGGGCGTACCTTCGTTGAAGGTTGTGCGTCAGGGCTGGCAACTCGGCATGTAAAAATCTACTGCCAATCATTAGCGGACCGGAGTTCCGCTGTGGCAACCCCTAACCGGGAAAAGCCGAAAGACACAACAACTGTCAGGCACCTCAATATCACATGTTGTGGTTCGATGAAAAGATGTAGAAGAGATAGTATATTTCTTCCCAGCTACAGAAGGTATTTTCAGGGAACTGAAAGGCACATAAGTAAAATGCTATTTGCTCAAAGCTGCTATAAAAAGTTGATAAGATAAGGTGCATTGAGACACTGTGAACAGATGTTTGGAATACAGTGAAAAAATTCCTGGAATGTAATCCAAGCTGGAAAACTTGAAAGAAAGTAGACAGCTAAGGACCCCCCTGCCCCCCACTGCAAACCCTGCAAACCAACCCTTCTTTTGATGCTGAGAAAGACAGTGGCTGACCTCAAACAGCTACAGATGTTCTAGAGATGCTACACAGCATTCTCATGACCTTTACATTAAAGGTCTAAGGAGCAAAGGTTAGAGCATACTGACATTATAAATAACAGAAGGAAGTGAAGCAGATGGGAACCATTTAACATGGCACTCCAGGAACTAGGTTCCTTTCTGTTTTAGATAATTCATTAAGTCATAATGTTCTCATCAGAACCTCTAGCATCCAATTTGCAAACCATAACTCTATCACTTTATTTGGTTGTGTAGATAAGTTAGAGAATACATTTTGTAAAATAAGAGTGCTATACACAGTGTGTGTGTGTGTGTGTGTGTGTGTGTGTGTGTGTGTGTGTGTGTGTGTGTGTGTGTGTGTGTGTGTGTGTGTGTGCGTGTGTATTATTTGCTGCTTCCTGTATGACCAGTGCCAGCAGACTCAGTATTATTTTAAGGATTGTGTTGCTTCAATTTCACACAGTTTTAGGAAGAGAGATGCTTTCAGCGCAGTTTTACTACATTTGACTGATACTGCCAACCGTTAACATTCAACAGCAGTAGTTAATAAACACCTTGTAACTCAGCATGAAGCACTGTTTACTTAGGTGGGTCTCTTGTTTCAACTAACATTGTTTTATATTACCTTCCATGCAGTATTCTCCACTGTGGCCTTTAGCAATAGGAAAAATAGCTTCAACATAACCCCCTCTATGCCAGATTCACAGATAGCACTTTTCATTAGCACTTTGTATGCACATACAACGTTCCAAATCCCACAGTTCCAAGAGGTAGCAAACACTAAACCTCCTTGAAAGCATCATGGAGGGGATACAAGTGATCACTATCACTCCGATCTTGATCATGCCAGCACACACACTTACACCAATTCTGTGTTTCTGAAACAGGTACTTATGAGTTTTAACCAAACCTCAATGTCACCCTAAGCAATCATAATGGCATAATCAGGCTTATATGCTCAACAATAATTAGGCTAATACTGTGAATTAAACTGTTATAAATCAATAATTTTTAAGTATTCATCCTCTAGAAAATGCAGGATATAAACTAAAAGTAACATTTTAGTATCTTAATCATATAGAACCAAAGAAAATCAGAGGATCAATCACACAGATAAACAACACAAAAAAAGTGTGGTCCACACTGTTGACCTCACAAAAAAAAGGGTACAAGAAGTAAAAAAAATTCCAGTACATCTGAATTGATGTATGAAAACTTTATTAAATGTGAGCTAAGCTCTTTTCTCCATATCCAGTGCTTGGAGTTCTTCAGATCTCATGAAATTAAGAAAAAACAGCTGCCACATATGTCCTGTAGCCAGAAGACAAACTTTTATTTAACGATGGTTTTTAGTAAGCAAAACTGATGCAAGTGTCAAAATAAGTTGTACGATACTAATCGTAAGTAAAAACTTCCGAAAACTAATAGGCACAAAAGCGTACACTGCAAAGTCCAACAAGGTTTAATAGCTGAGTAAAACAAGCTTTCAGCAATCAGTAGTCCGGTGCACACTCTGGTAACTGCCAATCAATAAAAAGTTAAAAACGATCTGGCTGCACAGAATCCAAGTCACAAATATGAGGACATCAGTTAGGGCAGTCATAGTAAACCATTACATACATATGTAAACATGCTTGTCAGCCACTGGGGGGGGGAGGTGTTACAAGGCAAATTCCCATGATGGCTGACTTGATGAGGCCACACCAATAATGAGCTCTCACCCTGAAAAGTATGTGAATAAATAGTTTTATCTGTATTGGAGAGGGTTTGATAGTTAGCCGCCCTACCATCCATTGTTTTAACTCCCCATCCTTTTCTCCACATACCAAATCTTCCTCTTGATCTATTCCAATTTTACTCCTGGTTTCTTCATTATTCTTCTCTATTTCTACCCCCCACCCCACCCTTCGGAAGCCCATAGTTTTTCAAGACTCCCTTCACCCCATTTCATGCATCCCAGTTCTTTTAGTGCTGCTTCATTTATGTCTTTAAGTAAGCTTCTCTGTGTCTCCCCCTCCTATACACCATTTTCCTTAGCATCCTTATCATATGTTTCTAGCCAGTGATTGATGTCATATGTCAATGCATATGTTGGGATATGTGGAGTACCTGGTCCCTCCTTTTCCTATTCTTTCTCATTTTTGCCTTGTGCACTCTTTTCCCCTTACTTTTATTGACCCAGTCCTTTATCATTTTGCATTTCTTGTAGCCTTTTGTCCCTAGGGACAATTCATAATATCATCATCCTTGCTGCATTCGTTTTCCCAAGCAATGTATAAGTCTTTGCCCCTCCTAACTGAAGAATATCCCTTACTGTTTTCCCAACTTACTCTACGTTTTTGCCGATTTTCTGTCCCATCATACTCCCAACATAGAGCTCCAGGTACATGGGGAACTCTGCCTCTTTTATCTCACCTATTCCCCCTTTCCTCTTCCTTTTCCTAATTGTAACACCACTGTCTTTTTCTTATTGCATCTGAGTCCTGCCACTTTCTTAAACTTCTTGAATGTCTGTCTTATAGTTCCCATTGCTGCATCCACCACATATTCTGACATTAACTTGAAGTCAACTGCATATAGCATAAACTGAGATTGTATCCCCTCTTTTTCTTCAGGCATTGCTAATTGCTAAAATTGTGCCTGACTTCCTCTGCATCCTTGATCACAAGTGGGAATAGGCTGTGTCCTGGAGATAGTGGATATCCCTGTCTGATCCCCGTCCCCAGCCTTGTCCCCTCAGATACTCCTCCATTTATCACTATTTTAGTTTCATAATCTTGTTATATGGCCTGTATCCAGTATATAACCATGTCCCCTACCTGTCTTTTCTGCAGTGTCTTTGACAGAAATTCCCACCTCACCATATCAAAGGTCTTCTGCAGGTCAAAGATCACAGTCCTACAGTTCCTTTCCTGCTACTTTTCCTCACTAGGCATAAATTCCAGCAGGTTCCACTATTTTTTCTTTCTTCTTTCCCTCCATTTTGTCCTTCTTGTATTTTTTTTTTTTTGCAAATACTTCATGTAGTCTTCCTGTCAATACCTTTGCCAAAATCTTGACATCTAATAATTTTGAGTAGGAATATAATCACATTCCATGACACAGCCTATTCCCACTTGTGATCAAGGATGCAGAGGAAGTCAGACACAACTTTAGCAATTAGCAATGCCTGAAGTTTCCCACTTCCTATCTTTTCCCCTTTAGGTATCATGGTTATTCTGGCCCTCCTCATATTTAACATATTTTGCCCATTTCCTGTATTATCTTGCATTCCTCGTCTAGGACCTTTCACATTTCTTCCCCTCCCCATTTGTAGAACTCTAGGAAGAATCCATTTGGCCCTCCAGCTTTCCTCTCATTCGTCCTGTGTATGGTGTTCCTTATCTCATCAGTTATCAGCTCTGCATTCACCTCATCTCTTTGTTCATTCTCCAGTGTATATCCTTTTTACATTCATATTCTTTCCCCATTTCCATTGTGAGACTTCTGTCACTTCCTTTTGTTGGTAAATCCCCCCTGTAAAATTTCTTGAATCTTTCTCTTTTGAGCTTGTCCTCTGCTAAATATTTTCCATCTCTTCCCCTTATCCTCTGTACCTCTCTCTTTGCCTTCTTCTTGTATTTCTGGCTAGTTGTTTCTCTTGTGCCTCCTCCACTTATCCACCAGTAGTCCCTGCAGCACCACTGTTGAATTTCTAGATCATTAATAATTTTATTCTGCAATTCCATTTTATATTTAGTCAGTGTAAGTGGTGCAGCAGAGACTACACTCTCCTATGGGTCTGGAAGAGCAAGAAGCTGTGGATTATATTCCTACTCAAAATGATTGGATTGTTGTCACTGCAGTGCAGCATTAGGGGATGTCGTACTCCTGAGTGTATCATCCTTTGGATGAGATATTAAATTGAAGTCTCATCTTCTTGAGTTGGTCATAGGTCCTGTGGGTGTAAAAGATCCCATGGCACCTATTGAAATGAGTAGGGGGTTATTTGTAAACATTCATACATTTCATATTATTTACATATTTACATATTCACATGTTTATATAAATAACGTTAATCAATACATCAACTTCTTTTTAAGTGTTCCTCCCACCCTTTTGCCCACAACCAAAACCATATTTTTTCCAAACTTTTTGTCAATATCCATTTTCCATTGTATTTAATCTCATTAAGTCTCTTGTTCCAAATTATCCATGTTACATAAAATATAACGCTGTCCATTTTCTTTGCCTTTTCTTGAGATCTTGTTCCATAATAACCATATTCTATCATGTCCATTTTAATATTTCAAATCTCAAATAGTATTTAACCAAATCATGTTTAAATACTTATTTCCACAACTCTTGAATTCTTTCACATTTTATAAAGACACGTTCTGTAGTTTCAAACTCTTTACACTTATTACATATTCTGTCTTGTTTACTTTTGTATGCCATATTTCCTTTTACTGGTAGTTCACCTATGGACAGCTGCCACAAAAATCATTACATTCTTTAATTCTTTTATAATTTGTATATCTCATTGTTATTGCCCTTTTCTTACTGGTTTCTAACTATTTCCATGGATCAACACAAGAGAAGGATTTCATAATATTAACATTGCATTCCTTTCTATTCTTTTCTATTACATTCTTTTTTGTTTTCTTAACACAATTTTGCTATAAAGTTCTTTCATTTCTTCATTAATGACACTTTTACTTATTTTCTTGATTTCCATACCTTCCCAAATTTGTTTGTATTTACCATACATTATTGTCTCTATCAAATTCTTATCTTTCATATCTCCGTTTAATACTTTACACATATTTAGGTTCATAGGTTCATAGGTTCATACTAGGCTATCTGCCCTAGGGCATTTATAAGCCTAGCCAGAGTGTGTTTGGCTTTCACCACCCATTTTAAATTAATTTTGCTATGCCCTTTTTCGAGGTTAGTATACTGTGCCTCTGTCTAACAGTGACACAGAAGTGATGCCCGGGGTAAACCTATGATCCCCCATCCACTCATCAAGATTCCTCTTGAAGAGAGTCAGTGAGTGACTCTGCCTAACCTGGACTGGGATTTTATTCCAGAGTGAAGGGAGCCTCTGGGTTATGAATCTGTCCCTCCAGCATGTCCTATTTATTTCAGTGCTGAGGTTCAAGTCTCTCGAGCGTGTAGCTCGATGGGATTTGGATTTTCTGAGGTGCAGCATGTCCATTAATTCCGGGTTGGACATGGCTTTATACATCAGGCACAGTTCGCCTCTGAGCAGGCGGTATGCCACTGAGTAGAGCTGGAGTTTCTTTAACCAGGCAGCATATGGCATCTGTTTGAGCCCTTTGATCCTCTTGGTGAGGTACTTTTGGGGTCTTTCCAGTTGCTGCAGGTGTCTGGTAAGGCACATCCCAAAAGGGGCATTGTACTCAATTATGGGCCTGATGAGGGATGAGTAAAGAGGCACGATGACCTCCCCTGATCTAGATGTGAATCCCTTCATGATTAGGTGGGCTATATAAAATGTTTTTCTAACCACTTTGGCCACGTGGTTGTCAAATGAGAGATTGCTATCAACTTGGGTCCCCAGGTCCCTAATTACTTCTTCCGTACTTAATGGATTACCACTTATGTGGTAATTTGTGGGCACTTTGTTTTTTTGCCAAAGGGGATGACTATACACTTTTTGGCGTTTAGCTTGAGGCCGTGGCTCTGGCACCAGTTGCCTGTTTCTATGAGGCCCTTTTGGAGGATGCTTGTGTCAGCTGGAGAGTCGATTATGGTGCCCAGTTTGCAGTCATCTGCGAACTTGGTCAGCCACAGTCCTTCTGTGTTGGCCTGTACCTCTGAGAAATATATACCAAACAAGAGAGGTCCCAGGACTGAGCCTTGTGGGATGCCACTTGTAACTGGTTTGGAGTCTGACATGGCTCCAGCAATTCTAACCATGTGGGTCCTGTCCTTGAGCCAGTTTTCAACCCATCTAGTGACATAGGGGTTTATATTTAAGCTGGTGAGCTTATCTATAATGCCAGAGTGGGGTATTGTATCAAAGGCTTTTGCGAGGTCCAGGTAGGCTGTGTGGACCACCTTCCCCTTGTCAATGGCCTTGATGACTGTTTCAAAGAAATTGACCAGGTTTAAGAGGCAGGATCTGCCCTTAACAAAGCTGAACTGGGTAGGATCCAGTGTCTGTAGGTCCCCAATATCTTTATTTATAAAGTCCATGATGATCCTTTCCATAGCTTTGCAGACCAAGCTAGTCAGGCTTATGGGGCGATAGTTTCCAGGATCCGTTGAGGCACCACCTTTGTGGAGAGGGACCACCGTTGCTGTACGCCACTCTTTGGGTACATATCCTGGAGTAAGGCTGAGATTGAACAGTAGTTTTATGTTTGGGGTTAGCTCTTCTTGGAGTTCATGTAGGACGCAGCTTGGGACACCGTCTGGTCCCATTGATGCTCTGTTTTTTGCTTTGGAGAGGGCGGCTCTTACCTGAGCATCTGAGATGTCAGGGGGGCAGCACTCTGCTGAGATAGATATTTGCCCTTTTGGTGGGGGGGGAGTTTGCGCTGAACCTGTCAGCTAGGATGTTGGCAATGTCTGTGGGTTCAGTGTATTTTTTGTCATTTTGGACTAATTCTGAGCATATTTGGGAATTCCCACCCAGGTTCCTAACATAACTAAAGAAAGCCTTGTGATTATCCTTAGTGTCCTGTGCAATTTTTCTCTCGATGCTGGCCTTAGACAATTTTATGAGTGCCCATTGTTTTTTGCTAATACTGATCAGAGATGCCTTCCCTTTTTGGGATTTTGCTCTATCATGTAGTATCTTCCTCCTTCTATTGTATAGTTTGTTTATGGCTGGGGTCCACCAGACAGGACGTCTGCCTTTGGAGGATTGGGTCTTGGTTTTATTTGGGATTGCATGATCCATGCATTCCTGAAGGTGTTCATAGAATGCATTTATAAAGGATTCTGCGGTCTGGGCCATATTTTCCACAGGCCCGGGGGCTTTGAAGGATTCCACCTCGGTTTTGAGTTGTGAAATTTGCTTTAGAGAAGTTTTTCACTGTGGTTTTCTGGGCAGGGGGTGGGGTTGGGATGTGAATATCCAGTGAGATTAGTTTATGGTCTGATCTTACCAGTGAGGGATACACTTCTGGTCTGGAGCATACAGTCCCCATGTTGGTGATGATCAGGTCCAGTATGTTTTCCCCTCTTGTGGGAGTGGTAACAAGTTGTTCCATAGCATTTGAGTTTATAAATTCTAGGAACCTTTGGGCTAGGGTGTTGGAGCTAGAGTAATTCTCCCAGTCTATGTTTGGGTAGTTGAAGTCACCCAATATAATGGTGTTTGGAGAGACCTTCATATTTTCCAGTGTTCTCAGGAAGGCCGAGTGGAGTTCCTGGGTTTGGGAAGGTGGTCTGTAGCAGGCTATAAACTGGAAGGCAGTTTTACCCACTGTTAGTTGCACATGGATAGTCTCTGATGCTTCGTGCTGTGCCACCAACCTGGAGGTGTGGGTATCTTTGACGAATATTGATACTCCCCCTCCTTTTGTGGTTCGGTCCAAGTTTTGGGGTGAAAAGCATGGTATGAGGTATAACCTGGTAGTGCTGGGGTGCTCTCGGGAGCCTTGAACCAGGTTTCTGTTACTGCACAGATATCGATGTTCTCCATGCTAAGGAGAGTTTAGAGTGCATGCATCTTGAGGTTTAGACTTCTGGCGTTGAGTAGCACTACTCTTAGTTTCTTATCCCTTGTGATACCTATGGAGGTGGGTTTGTCTTTTGAGCCTTGCCTAAAAAAGGCACTATGGGGGTAGCAAGAGCCTTTGCCAATATCTGAAAGCCCAGGGGTGATAGGTGCAAGCCATCCCTAGCGAAGCATCGTGGCTTGTCGAACATGTCATCCCAGGCTGACAGGCATTGGATCCCCTTTGAATGACACCAATACTTAAGCCAGTTGTTGAAATTGATCATCTTGTCTTCATATTGTGGTATCATTCTTGGTGAGGGTAAGATGCTACTCAAGATCAGGGTCATACCGGCCTGGGCTACATGCTCAGAGAGCTCCTCTATGTCTCTTTTCATGTAGTCCAGGGAGGTACATCTCAGGTCATTCACACCAGCATGGACAATGACTGAGTCATATTTGTACTTGCCTTGGAGTGACCTGAGTGCTTGTGTTATGTGGCGGATCCTAGCACCCGACAGGCAGCTCACTGTGACCTTCTCCTTGTTCAGCCTGGTGAGCGGGACGTCAGTGTGCCTGATGATAGAGTCACCTTTTACAAGTGTATCAGGTGTGTTGTTTAGCCTTAAGGGCTGTGACTGTTCGGCACACTGGCTTTGTGAGCTATGTGTTGCACGTGTTTTGTTTTGGGGTAGCGGTTGCTTGGGTGTCTGCTTTGGAGGTCTCTGCTGCTTAGGCAGATTTTTATTTAGAGCCTCCGAGTATGTTTTTGTGTGTTTATGTGTTTGGTTTACTGTCCTGGTAGTTCTATGTGAGACTGGAATTGTAGTGAGTGTGGTTTCCTTTTCCTCCTGACTGGTTACGCCAGTACTGAGTTGAGAGAGCTTAGCCTCCAGTTTGGCTATATGGTTGCATCTCTCACATGTGTTGGAATTTGTTGGGAGGAGGAGAGGGTTGTCTGTGTACATGAGGCAGTTGTAAAATTGCCTCAAGATTCCCAGATTCACCAGCTATTTAAAGAGGTGGCATGTACAATTGGGTTTATCAATCCCAGCCCCCTGCTCTTTTTTTATATATAGAATTCCTCACTTTACAGGGTTCAATCTCGATCCCCAAATGAATGAAAATTTTATCATAATTTCTTTTTCATACCTCACTGGTATCATATAAATGTTTGCAACTTAGGCTAGTTTACCCAATATTATAGTATGTATAAAATGTGTTTTCTTTCTATATGAAAATCTATGTTTTCCAGAAAGCAATTGTTTGTTTAATTCCTACCTTGTCTCATTGCTCATGTTTATATTCACTTCTACCAGATACTATCCCCAATATATCTATATACTTTTCATTATATTCTACACCTCCTATTATTCCTTCATAATTAAAACCTTTGCTTTTCTCTTTATTTATGCTTAAACCAATTTTCTTTAATATAATACTTAATTTTTCATTTATTACTTCCATACATGATTTATATTTAGCAATTATTACAATGTCATCTGCACAAGTATGCATTACTGGTATTTGTACCTTCTTCATTATTTTATATCCTCCATTACTTGCCATTTTATTTTTTTGCACAACTACTTTATTCATGACTAATGAAAATATCACAGTGCTAGCTGAACGTCCTTGTTTTATTCCACAGTCTGTGTTCACATCTTCCCCAATCCAACTGTTTATGTTTAATTTCACATATTTTTTCATATATTGATTTAATAATTTCTAATGCTTTGTCACTTATGTTATATCCTTGCAAAATTCTCCATAATGCTTCATATTAGATGTTATCATATGCCTTACTTATCATAACCTTTACTTCTTCTTTTTCATTAATAATCTCATCAATTACTTCTCTTATTAACCACAATAAATCCTGACTTCCCTTTTCCTTTCTTCCATACACATTTTTATCATATAACCTTTCCATTTTACATTGTATTCTTTTAGCTATTATTCTCATAAAAATGTTATAGTCCATCCCCGGGATTCAGTAAGCTAAAACATCCGTGCAGGAATAGTGTAGCCATTACTGCATGGAATATGGTCGCTGAGCGATCCAGTAAACAAGCCTGGGGGCGTGCATGAAACTGGCAACAATATTCTGCCACGGACATGACTGGATTATGCTAATTACCTTATTTTCTGTTGAAAACCATGCACATTTAGTCAATTAGTGATCCAGTAAACAGGCAGGCATCTGTGGCAGAATAGTATAGCATGCAGAAATGTATTGGGCTACTAGCTGAATACTTTTCTGCAAAAATCAAAACAGAGGCATGACAGTTCAAACTAAAGCATGTATTCTAATCCTTAGGCATGCCAATAGCCAAATATATAGCCACTGACATGGAAAAGTGTTGCAAAATTATAAAAATAAAAGGTTTTTTTTGGGCCGATCTCAGCCGTTTAAGTATAGGGCAGCAGCGTGCAAATGGTATCATGCCAAAAATAAAAAAATGTGAAAAGGCAATTTTAAGTGAAATCTGCATTTTGCCATTATAGTCTATGGCATGCAGAATCAAACCAATTGCAGGGAACAGTGGTTGCTAAAGGGAAAGGCTCTGGGGTAGTGCTGTAACTAGGGACTAAGGCAGTAGGGTATGCGAATGAGGGAAATTTACTGAATCACAAAAAGAATCAAAGTGCCAAACTGCACCTAACTGTGTAGGTGCTATAAGGCAGTGGTGTAAGCAGGAGGAGTAGCAGACATGAAAAGGGGGTGTGTCATGCTTGGTGTAAGCACATTGGAGCTCCACGGCTCCCAGATAAGCTTAGCTAAACATAGCTAAGCAAGGGTGTGTGTCTGAGGCTGTATTGACTTATTCCATGAAAAGAAGAGTGTGTTCTGTGTTCATGTCTAGGGGGGGCCATTTCTTATTGTTTACCTTAGCTAAATGGGTTTACATGGCATGCACCGGGGTCTAAAAAAAAAATGGAAATAGCAGGTCTGTTTACATTTGGGCACCAGGTTTGCTCGGCGCGCCTCTGGGATTAAAAGGGGTGGAAATGGGAAGGGAAAAAAGGAAAAAAAAGTGAAATAACAGAATACAAGCAATCAAGTACAAATAACATAGTTGGCAGGTGGAATGCATCATAGTCAGCCAATCATACAGGCAGCATCTGCAGCACAACAGTATAAACTATGTAAACACCTTACAGTCTGGTTTCTCCCACAAACTCTCCACCATTGGTGTACAAATGTGGGAGTATTTTAACCAAAAACATGTTACAGGCTGCCATTGCTTTGATACAGCAGTATGTGCTAGAAGCTGATGGTGGTGAGGAGGATAATGCTGTCAACCTCCACAGTCTGAGGAGGAGGAGAAGAGTGTTCAGACCCAGGGTAACTTACCAGGCTGTACATGATCTTTGGATAGTAGAGCACTACAGGGTGGACAGAGACATACTGCAGCAAATCATCAAGCTGTGCCAGCCTCAACTCAGAACCAGAGCCAACAGAGGGGAACCCATCCCAGTGGATACCAAGGTATGTGTAGCCGTAAGAATACTAGCTACAGGTACTTTCCAAAGACCTACTGGGGACATCATGGGGATCTCACAGGCATCCACATCCAGGGTACACCACCAGTTCCTGGATGCCATCCTACCACATGCTGGTGAGTACATTTACTTCCCCAACACCCATGAGGAGAGGGCCAGTAATATGCATCGTTTCCACCATGTAACAGAATACCGGAGGTACTGGGTGCGATAGACTGCACACATCCACATCAAAGTACCACCCGGTGAACAGGGTAGGGTCTACTTAAACCGCAAGGGCTTCCCCTCCATCAACTGCCAGGTCATGTGCAATGCCCAGGGCATTATCATGAATGTCTGTGCTGCCAGACCTGGAAGCTATCACGACTCCCACATCTGGCATTCGACACAGATGTACCAGGCATTTGCCAGTGGGGATATCCCGTATGCCCATCTGGTGGGGGATGCTGACTACGCACTGGAACCTTGGATGATGACACCCATCAGAAATGCATACACACCCACTCAAGAATGCCATAATGAGGCACACACACAAACCAGGATCATTACAGAGCATGTGTTTTGGATACTCAAGTCACGGTTCCACTGCCTTGACATATCTGGTGGAGCCTTGCAGTAATCTCCAGCCGCATGTGCACACATATTCATAGTATGTGCCATGCTACACAATATGATCCTGCAGAAACAGCTGCAGTAGGAGCAGCACAGGGAAGGGCAACACAGACCCCCCACCATGGCCAAGGTCCCCACAGGCACAGAGGGACTCAGAAGAGGAAGTCCCTGAGCCTGCTCCTGTAGACAGACAGAGGCATGCCCAGTATGCCCAGGCCTTGGCAAAGAGGCAATGCATAGCACACACACACACACTGACATTGTAGGGACCCAGGGACAGACACCTCTCTCTGACTCACACACACAGTAAAATGGATGACACACACATCACATTACCTGTAACTTACCATGTATGGGCAGTGTACTGTGTGCATCCAACATAGGCAGGCCTCAAGCACCATCCTCACAACTGTTTCAGGCACAAGGTAAGCCAGTCTTCTTAACAATAAATGAATGAATTACTATGTTTTGGTAGCATATCTATGGTAATGCTGCATGCATGCCAGGGAATGGGGTGGTCTACTGGCATAGCAGCAGACAACTGACAAACTATGTGGGACACCAGGAAATGTCTGCACAACACTGGCTTCCCCACACTATGCAGTATCATTTAAGGTGACAAATCCCACTGCAGTATATGTGGGGGGCCAAATAAGGGGTGGTCATAGGTCACATGCATCAATGTCACTGTGGGGATCCCATACTCACCCCCAGACTCATATAGCAAGTCAGCTGTAGAATACCATAAAGGAGTGTCTGGCAATGGCACACAAATGGTGACAATGAAGGATTTTTTAAATTGCTGGAACCTGTGTTCTGAGAGACTGCCTTCCAGACTATCTGCAAATATACAGAGCTGAGTATATTTATGTTGGTTATAGAGAGTGTTAATTGTTGCTTAGATCTTTTTTGAAACTGTTGTCTCCCTGTTGTGAGAGACTGATCTGCAAATATACAGAGCTGAGTATATTTGTTTGGTTTTAGAGTTTGTACTGTTAGTTGTTGCTTAGATCTCTGTTGAAACTGTTTTATCCTACCCACCCTCCCTATTTTTGGTTTGTAGTTTAAATTTGGTGGCTTTTGCAGTTGCCTGCCCCACTGTAGATTTGATCTGGGACACTCCCCCAGTCTCATCTCTTTACCACATTCTACCTAATACACTCTTTCTGCACTTGCTTTTAGTCATTTTTAATTTAATTGCATTTTTTAAACTGTGTTTGGTCTAATATTGCTACATACTCAAGTGTGCTAGCTTGCACTGCATGTGAATTGTTTTTAGTACTTTTCTGTAAAAAAAAAAACTGTAAGCCTGTTTCCTATCTTTCCTGTAACTAGTGTTCCAGATACAGATTTGCCTCCTGAACCTGATCGATTTCTTTGAGGCAGTCACCAAAGCCATAGATGAGGGTAAGGTGGTTCACACAGCCTATCTTGACCTCGCCAAGGCTTTCAACACCATCCCCCATTCTGGAATTATAGCTAAACTCACTAAACTAGGTATAAATCCCTACATCACAAGATGGGTTGCCAACTGGCTCACTGACAGAATCCACACTGTAAAAGTTGCAGACTCCAAATCTGACCTCAAAGCAGTGACAAGTGGAGTACCACAGGGTTCCGTCCTGGGACCTCTCCTGTTTGGTATCTACTTCTCTGAAGTACAGGCTAACACAGAAGGCCTCTGGCTAATGAAGTTCACAGATGACTTAAAACTAGGAGCCATAGTCAAGTACCCAAATGATGTGGATATTCTACAGAAGGGCCTCACTGAGACAGATGCCTGGTGTCAGAGCCATGGCCTCAAGCTCGATGCCAAAAAGTACAGTGTCATCCCCTTTGGTAAAAACTCTGTACCCATGAACTACCACATAGGCAGCAATCTACTTAACACCAAATGTGTGATAAGAGACCTTGGGACCCAGATGGACAGTAGTCTCTCCTTTGATAGTCACATCACCACAGTAGTCAGGAAGTCTTTCTACATGGCACACCTCATCATAAAAGGGTTCTCATCCAGGAAAAAAGAGGTCATTGTTCCCCTCTACTCAACACTCATTAGACCCATTATGGAGTACAAAGCCCCTTTTGGAATGTACCTTACAAGACATCTGCAGCAGCTGGAAAGGCCACAGAAGTACCTCACAAAGAGCGTTATTGGCCTCAAACAAATGACCTACACTGACCGCCTCAAAAAACTCCAGCTTTACTCCATAGCATATCGCCTACTCCGAGGTGATCTCTGCCTAACATATAAAGCTATGTCAAACCCAGAGCTGTTGGACATGCTACACCTAAAGAAATCCCTCCGAGCTACACGCTCTAGGGACCTAAACCTTGTCACCACAATAAACAGGACATGCTGGAGGGATAGATTCCTGTCCCAGAGATTTCCCATACTCTGGAACAGGCTACCCATCTATGTCAAGCAAAGTTCTTCATTAGCACTCTTCAAGAAAAATCTTGATGAGTGGAAGGGAAATAGGAAATACACCCGGGGATCACTTCTGTGTCTCTGCTTGACAGTGGCACAGGAAAATTACTTTCTTGGGTGGCGTAAACCAGGGAACCTTGTTGGCTAGGCTTATGTAGGCCCTTGGGCCGATAGCGTAGTACCTACCTATGAACCTATAATACCCCCCTACAGACTTTCACAGTGATATCACAGCAGGCCTTGCATTTGCAGTAACACTCTGAAGGGTAAGAAGTCTGAAACTCAATTGTATGGTATTACAATCTAACCTGTGGTCTCTAGTGATATGCTTCTGATCTCCAAGACAGGGCACAATACTATGCTAAATGGAACCAGAATGTAAAGCCAAAATCAGCACAGCCTATGCAAATGTGTACTGTTGACAGGTGTGCCCCCCCCACACTCATTTTCCCATAGAAATGCAGTAACGTGTAAGTTTGTAGAGTAATAAGCAGCAGAGCACACATTGCCAGGGCTGTCCCAATCAACATGATAACTTGTTGCATGTCCACAATATACAGGGGTCAATGAGCTATGCATATGTGTGGGGAATACTGTCAGGATGTGGCCAGCAACTTCTCATGGCTGTCGTGTCCTAGTGGGCTAGGTGCAGTACTGTGGTAGACAGGGCCATGTTCCATGAAATGCAGTGCCAACTATTCTGCATGTCAGCTACACCTACAGTGGGAGATGTACACACTGTCCAGATGCCAATACCCGTTACTGCCAGGAAGATGGACAGGTCATGTACATGGGGCCACACATATGAACAGTACACAGGTTGGAATAACCTACATAGTGCCTACCATACCTCACAACTGCACAGACCTTTTGCAGAATGTACACAGGTTTGCATCATATTTGTGGTGTCTTTATTCTGAAATAGTGGTTGTCTGGCAAATCATTGGCAAACCACGAAAGTCTAAAGTCAGAAAATATTGATGGATTGTAGTGTCTCAGAATTCATACCCTATAGAAAAATGCATGCTAATGCAAAATCTGTTATTGTATTACCCTTCCAGGTTTGTAAGGCCAATAATTACAATAGTCCATATATTTAGGCCTTTGTCACCCAATTACTCATGGCTTTGTCCAGATGTCTGACTCACATACATAGAGAGGTATGGTGCCTAGTAGTACAGCAGTGCATTCTGTCACTTGCCATTGTCACTCCAGGAGGGTCCATTGCCTGGTAGCCTGGGAGCATATGAGTGACAGAATGCACTGCCTTGCTACAGATGGCCTGCATCAGTCTCACATGGTCTATAGGCCTCTGGCAAAGGCCTATGCCTCACCCATAGTGCCTTTGTAGGGAATGCCATGGGGTCAATACTACCAACATTGCACAGTCAACAAAATGGAAATGTAAGGCCATGCCACTAAATGCTAGTAACATTCCTCTCAACCTCATAGAGGAAGACATCTATACAAAACCATACATAATGGTGGGATAAAGGCCCAACTATAGGACACATTTGAAATATTGCTCTCATAATGTTAGAAGGTTGATAGAATAACAGAGAGGGTGTGTAGTAGCATGGATGTCATGAAGAGTGTGAAATCTGAAACTCTAATGTTCTGTCAGTATTCTCTGACTGCAACTCTGAGTGATTTGCAACAAATGTGCTAGAAAACCACAATGTTAAGGGAAACCGACCACATATATGAGGTATGAATTTGGATAATATGTGAGAATCTGTGCAGTTGACAGATATGGCCACACCAGGATATGACCTTTCAGGTAAGAAGAATACTGCACAACCAGGAGATCCTCAGCCAGCATATCACCAAGGTGCTGGACATTTTACGCAGCTTCATCGGTCAATTGGCTGTAGTCACACCTCCCAACTGGCCTGATTGTGCAAGAATGTCTACCCTTTACCTCATAAAATAGGTCTATGCATCATCCATCTTGTATTTCTCTGGTAAATAACTATGATGATCCAATTATATCTGTCAGTAGGTAATGACACAATACAGTACAGTGTCAAACCTTACATATGTCAGAAAATGTCTGCTAAAACAAACCCCTGTAACTCAAGCAACTCATACATCAATAGGAGCAATAGTTACATTACCCCCTATGTTTGGCCCATTGTTTCCCCATATTGGTAGCCTATCTCTAGATATCTTGTACAAACAGGTTGCTAGGTATGTCTGTAGCACACAACACCATGGACTGGAGTACAACTATCCCTGGAACAGATTCCCACACTTACTATAGAAGGTCATACTGAGCATGCTCCTGAAGCCCATGTCTGAAACCACATCAGACTATATATCTCTGTATTGTGCAAATGTCTTTGCATACACACAGCTTTGTAAACCTAATTGTCTCCACACACACCCATCACACAGGATTACCCACAGCCAGCTGTAGTAGCACATATGTGGTATATCTGCATCTGTTGTGTGTGATACACACACACATACATATATATATATATATATATATATATATATATATATATATATATAGGCAACATAGTACAACATGTCAAGCATACACACACATAGACATGGGGAAGAGAGGGACAGACAGTGATAGAGTGAGACACACAGGGAGCCACACACACAGAGTGAGTCATAAACATGGATACCCTGAATGGCATAGAGTGATATCTTGCTGCAGACAGTTGCATAAAAGTTGTAACCACTGGCATGTGCCAGCATGAAGATGAGATTCATTGTCTGATGGTACTGAGGTGGGGGTTGGAATATCACATCACCTACCTTTGTGTGTGTGTGTCTGTAGGTCTAATTATTATGATGCCTTACCTAACCAGTACACTTCCAATTGCCCTACTTTACAACACCTTCTAATGTCATTCACCTTAGAAGTACCTTTGGACTGGCTTCAGTCCTGTACACTTTATAGTGCATGTGATAACTGCATAACACTATCATACAAATAACTAGATAGGTAGGGGTTCTAATCACAGTCCTGGCAGAAGTAGCAGTGGTTGTGTGTGGGGGGGGTGCAGGGACAAGTGTTTTAGTCCATTCCCACCCAGTATACCTCCCATTGCCCTACTTCACAAGATCTGCTGATGTCATTCACTGTAGAAGTACTGTTGGACTGGCCTCTGCCCTATAAGCTCTGTGCTGTGTGCAATAACTGCATAACACTATAGTACAAATAACTAATTAGGTAGGGGTTCTAATCTCAGTCCTAGCAAATATAAAAGTGTGTGTGTGTGTGTGTGTGTGTGTGTGTGTGTGTGTGTGTGTGTGTGTGTGTGTGTGTGTGTGTGTGTGTGTGTGTGTGTGTGTGTCTGTAGGTTAAAGATTTTGAGCCTGTTCACACCCAGTACACTTCCCATTGCTCTACTTTAGAAGTCCCGCTGATGTCAGTCACCTTAGAAGTACCTTTGGACAATCTATAGCCCTACAAGCTCTGTGGCACATGTGATAATTGTGTAACCCTGTAATGTAAATAACTAGCTAGGGTGGAGTTCTAATCTCAGTGCTGACAAATGTAAAAGTGTGTGTGTGTGTGTGTGTGTGTGTGTGTGTGTGTGTGTGTGTGTGTGTGTGTGTGTGTGTGTGTGTGTGTGTGTGTCTGTAGGTTAAATGTTTTAAGCACGTTCACATTCACTACACTTTCTATTGCCCTACTTTAGAAGTCCTGCTGATGTCAGTCACCTTAGAAGTACCTTTAGGCAGCCTACAGCCCTACAAGCTCTGTGGTACATGCGATAATTGTGTAACACTGAAGTCCCAGTAACTAGTTAGGTAGAGGTTCTACTCTCAGTCCTGGCAAATGTGAAAGTGTGTGCATTGGTAGGTTAAAGTTTGAGCATATTCACACATAGTATACTTCCCATTGCCCTATTTTAGCATTCCTGCTGATGTCAGTCACCTTAGAAGTACCTTTGGGCAGCCCACAGCCCTAAAAGCTATGTGGCACATACAATTATTGAGTAACACTATAGTACAGATAACTAGTTAGCCAGGGGTTCTAATCTCAGTCCTGGTAAATGTGTGTGTGAGTGTGTATGTGTAGGTTAAAGTATTTTGTGGCCTCTCTCACCCAGTACATTACCCATTGCCATACTTTACAAAGGCTGGTGATGTTCCTCACCTTAGAAGTACCTTGGGACACACTTTACCATATAAGCTCTGTGGCATATGTGATAAGTGCATAACACTGTAGTAGCAATAACGAGATAGGTAGGGTTTCTAATCTCAGTCCTGGCAAATGTGTGTATGTATGTGTGTGTGTGTGTGTGTGTGTGTGTGTGTGTGTGTGTGTGTGTGTGTGTGTGTGTGTGTGTGTGTGTGTGTGTGTGTGTACCATTTGGGGGTTGGTTTTGCAATTTTTTGTTATTGCCCACCTAGTGCACATTCCAATGTCCACTTTACAAGGCCCACTGTTGTCATCCACTGTAGAGGTAGCCATAGACACGCTGCAGCCCTATAAGCTCTGTGTCACATGCAATAACTATGTAACAATATGGAATAAATAGATAGGCAGGCCTTCTAATCCTTGGACACCATTCCCCACTCAGGAATCAAAGACAAACCCACTCAGCTATGCATCAACCCCTATATCATTAGGTGGCTTGCAAACTGGTTCACAGATAGAACCCATGGTGTGACACTAGCAGACTCCATGTCAGACTGCCGACCAGTCATGAGTGGAGTCAAACAGGGTTTGGTCTTGGGTCCCCTCGTGTTCGGGATCTACACCTCTGAGTTCAGTCAGACTGAGAAGCTTTACTGCAGTCCAACTTCCTGTACTGTTCATGAGGTGAACACATGAGCCTCTTTGCAACACTTCTGCTTTTTTTTCCATGTTTCTACTGGACATTGGGTGCAGCTGTTTGGCTATTAGTGAAGCAGTCATGGACTAAAAAAAAAGTCATTCCATTACAGCGATGTCTCAAGTGGATTCACTGGTAAAGATGCAGAATGAGAGAATGAAAGAAATTGCACTGAATGTCTGTGAATGTTTTTAAAATGCTAGTTTGAGTTTACTTCTGTATTTTGTTTGACCTAGTAGCTGTGGTGGTGTGGCCTGATCATGTATGTTTCTTATTTAATGTAATAAGTAAGCAGATTTATAAGATCATTAATAGTTTTGGGGGGGTGTTGGCATATTTATGCAGTGTAACACCAGATTTTTTTTTTCCTTTTCTGTTTTCTTAACACAGTAATGAGCAAACTTGCCTATTATCACCCTGCGGTTGGAGTATTTCACTAAGAATAATTATTACTTTGTTTTTTTAATAGAAATCAACATCACAATTTGCCCATGTTCCTGCTGTTCTATATATTGTGTTGTTCCTTTTCACATTTGCATCTGAAGGTAGTAAAAAGGTTTCTATCAGCCTTTTCTCGTGACTGTTACAAGCTTATGAAGCAGAAGCAAATTCAGTAACAATGAAATGTGTTTTTCTGCAGTTTGCTGTCACAAGCTTATAGTTGGGGTATTTTTTGTACTTTTCTTTCTGATAATACGTCTCTAAAACTGTAGGAGTTTCAACTGCTGCCTCATGCGAAAACAGAAGTTGTTTTTTTCTTCTTTTGACACCCTTGTGGTGTGAAAGGTTGATGGTGAGGCTAACTGGTGGCTTTGGAACAGATGGTAACAGTCATTCCTGGTACTGCAGTGACTTACCTTGTGTACTGCTCAATGAATCTCATGCAGTACAAGTATTAGTCTCGGGGGGGGGGGGGGAGACCTGGCAGCAGAAGCCAGGTATGAAGCAAACATTAAGCAGCACAATTCCATTTAAATATCTGTGCCCAAAGACAACAAAAAAGATTTTTATTAGCATTTGAAGTTGTGCCATGTGACTTCTTTCTCTTGTTTTCCAAACAGTAGTTTGTCAGTATGTGTAGGTAAGGTAGATCTCCCCTCCCACCTACCTGAGAATGAACTATGTCAAATTCCTCTTCTGTTTCTGAACAGCTAGAAAAGCAATGTGGATACTGACAGAACAGAGCTGCTCTTTAGTAACACATTGTTACTTTGAAAATGTTGCTGTTTCCTGTAGCTACACACTGCTGCTGACCGGATACGAGGTGCTGATGGCTATGTTTTACATACCTTTACATCTGAGCGTCTCCTGCCAAAACTAAGATGTGGCTGTACCATCCAACATTCTTGTCAGGAATATGAGCCCATGATGTGGTCTTTTCTAAGGCTCAAGCTTGACTTGTGTTAGGTAGAGTTTGTGTTTCTTGGTACTTTCCCTAACAGAACAGTAGCCGTGTCTCACACGTACCTACAAGCTACCCAAAACTTCTGCTGAAATGACGTTTACATAATTATGTAATAATTTCCATTAAAACTTGAAATGTTTTTATAACACTTTCAGACCCCACAGTCAATAAGGACTAATGTCTGCTGTGGTGAAATCCTGCATTGTCTTTGTGTGTTCACATATGTATTGATTTCCTATCTCACATGTAGGCTGCTCTTAATCCTGACAGGAAAAAAAAGGCAGAGGAACTATATACAATGATGCATTCTTGTTGCTTAGCAAATTTGTTGGATGTCAATATTCTGTACTGAGTTTAATCTGTGGTCTGTTAGGCAGGTAGTCTTGCTATTTATGTATCATGCAGGATGCAGGGGTAGCAGCACCTGGTTTGTATACTTGTATGCTTCTGTGACAAGGCCTTGCAATTTGTTTATGTGAGCCCTTCTGGCATACCAGGCTGTCTTAGCAAGCTTGACCTTCAGGTGGGTCATGGTGAAGGTGACCTGTATTATGGAGGCACGTCAGGACCTCTGTGGTTTTGCAAGATCTTGCTGTAGCTAGAGATAATGATTTGCTTAATCGGCAGTTTCCATCAAATCAGTCTGAGTTTCTGTTCTGTAAGGGAGTGAGCTAATTAAACCTTTAGAAGCAATAATTAAATTATTTCTGTTGGGGGAAGTGTCTCTTGATGCTGTGCTTCTTTTTCTTATATAAGGGCATGGACAAAAGCCATGTAATCCCCACATTGTCAAAATACGCTTACAGCGGATATAATAAGTGTACATACCCCTGCTAACATGCCAAGTTTTTGTGATATATAATATGAGACCACATAAATCATGTCATAACATTTCCTACCTTTAATGTGACCTATAACCTGTGCAATCCAATTGAAGAGCATACACATCGGTTAGGAGTAACATATAGTAAAGGAAATATGTACAATAAGGCTGGTTGCATGAGTGTGCACACCCTTAAACTAATACTTTGTTAAAGCACCTGTCAGATTGTGAAGGGGATCTCTTTTGCACAGCCATCTTCAGGTCTCCCCACATATTTCCTGTTCAATGTAGGTTTGGGCCTGGCTGAGCCAGTCCAAAATGTTGAATGTCTTCTGGTGAAGCCATTCCTTTGTTGATTTGGATGTATGGTTTGGATCATTGTTGAGTGAAAAGGTGGAATTCTTCTTCATCTACAGCTATCTAGCAGACACCTGAAGAATGTGGCCCAAAAGGAACTGTTTTTTGGAATTGTTCATAATCCCCTCCAACTTGGTTAAAGCCCCAGTTCCAACTTATGAACATCAACCCCAAAGCAAGACACTGCCATCACCATGCTTCACAGTGGGGATGGTGTTCTTTTGGTGATGCGCAGTGTTGTTAATGTGCCAAACAAACTTTTTAGAATTGTGGCCAAAAAGTTCAACCTTGGTCTGATTAGACCATAACACATTTTTCCACATGCTTTTGGGAGACTTGATGTATTATTTTTCAGAATTTAGCCAGGCATGGATGTTGTTCGGTGTGAGAACATGCTTCCATCTTCCAACCCTTCCCCACAGGCAAGACATATGAAGACTACTAGAGATTGTTGACAAATGTAGTACACCACCAGTACTTGCCAGAGATTCCTGCAACTCCTTTAGTGTTGTGGTAGGTATCCTGGCAGCCTTCCTGACCAGTTTTGATCTTGTCTTCTCATCAAATATGGAGGGATGTCCACTTCTTCACAATGTCACTGTTGTCCCATATCTTCTCAACCTTTTGATGGCTGTCTTAACCATGTTCCATGGTATATGTAATGCTGTGGAAATGTTTTTGTACCCTTCTCCGTGCTGATACCTTTCCACAATGAGATCCCTTTGAAGCTTTGTAAGCTTTCTGTGAACCATGGCTGTTGGTGTAGCAGGCAACTGAGTAAATGTCTAGTAGGACAGCTTACCATTATTCATTATTAATCAAACAGTCTCTGTAATTGAGGGCAGGTGTGTACCCAAGAAGATGTAATGCTGTAATTACAGCAAAAGCTGCTTCAACAAAGTATTAGCTTCAGGCTGTGCATGCTTATGCAGCTAGATTATTGTATGTGTTTTATTTTTCATACTTATTCCCTGAACAGGCTTGTTTATCAATTGAATTGTACAAGTTATAGGTCACATTAAAGGTGGGAAGAGTTGTAAAATATTTTATTGTGGTCTCATGTTTGTATGTCAGAAATATCTGGCATTTTAACAGGGATGTGTGCAGTTTTTATATGCACTGTATAAGACTATGTTCCAAATATGTCCCTAGTTTTGTCCCTTTGTCACCCCATTTTGTCAGTCTTTGGTCCAGATTTCATGCACTGACAGGTTGTGAGGTATGCTATAGATATGTTATGCTTCCTGCAAATAGTCCCCTGTGATGACCACTCTGATGCAATGCAGTTAACCCCACCACAAGTGAACATGAACATTTCACAATATGGCTAAGAGTAACAGTTGTGTGCATGGCAAAAATGCATGACCTTAACATGCTGGGGTATTGGTGAGCCACAAGACAATACCATACTCAGCAGCCTGAACCCAGTCAGTATGGTATTGGAGAGCCACAACAGGACAATACCATACTCACTGGCTTTAGGCTGCTGTCCCACATCCAGACCAGAGGTACCTATGTAGTCATGGGGGAAAGGTATTGACAGCAGACTCACATGTGGCATTGGTACAGGATAAATGCTACTTTTCCGCACTTGTACAGAACAAGCTCGATACTACACAATTTGCTGTCCTTCACCATAGATGTGCAATTGTGTGCCTTATAAAACCCCACCCACAAATGCAGTTTGACCTGACATATGCATCTAGATACTTTACAGAAGCCATTATGACTGCTACATTATTAAATTGATGTGCACTGGGTCTTACCTGGATGCTCCTTGCCTGATGTCTGGGTGCCGCCCACCTCCACAACTTGTGTGTGTTGGCTTTGCTGGCATGTGGTGGCTGCCCCAAGGTTGGCTCCTCCATTGGTGTAAGTGGGGCCTGCATAGAAGGACCCCCACCTGTGGCGGAATGGTCCCTGGCCATGGCAGCGGCCCTTTGCTGGGCATGGCGTATCAGGTGATTTACCCAATGCCTGACCTGATCATGTGTGCATCCATGGTGGCCTAAGTTATTTACTCTGTGGACAAGCTCATCCCACAGGGTGGTCCACTCACATAGATTCTGTTGGCAATGGCCAAACATCACCCCATGGTGGTTGAGCATCATCTCGGTGATGGCCACAGATTCAGCTTCAGTATACACTGGCTGCCTTGCATTCTGCAAGTCACCTGGGAGACATAAACAGGGAAGCACATCACAGGACCTCATTTATTTATTTATTTATTTATTTATTTTACATTTGTTAACCGGGCTAGTCTAGCTGGATACATGTCCATTTTCAGTAGAGGCGAGGGAAAAAAGCAAGAAAAAAAAAAAAAATAGACATATCAGAATCATATAATACATAATAAATACAATCACAATCATACCACATCAAAAAAAAAAATACAAAGGAACGGGACAAATTAGAAGAGAAGATACAAATGTTAAAAAAAACAAAAAATATATACATACTCATACATTGGTCAACATTATTTACATAACCTGCACATCAACATTGACTAGCATTAGCCACCACTTATGACCACATCAAACCCCTGTCATCTATCAACACACTATGAGCTTGCATTGCACTCCTGGTGCTGATGTGTCATGTTCTCCCCAATGAGGGGCAGTAAATTGCATAATCCACTATTCACCTTTGTGTAGAGGGATGACAATGGCCATCTTCCTTGCAGATAGGATGTCAATGGTGCTCATGCTTTGCTTGCGTACAGTGTGTAATGAAGCTGGGGGCATATGCCTGTGTTTATGTAGGATGCAGACAGGGATGTTATGAGCTCCGATGGAGACTTACATTTGTTGCCTTTAATTAGGCATTATGGACTTGCTCCCTGCTGATGATGAGGGGAGGGGTGTGGGTGCTGTGCATATCCATCTATACTGATGGTGGGATGGAAGGGTGATGTTTTCCTTAACTATTCTGCAGTGGGTTGGCTATAGCTATGCTGTGTGTTCATATGGTGTGATTGACCACAAGAAGAGGGTGGGTTGGGGTGTTGCCTCTGAGATTGAAGAGATGTGTGAAGTCGGCCTTGTGATTGGCCTTGGTGGATGTGACCAATATGTACTCATAGTTAACCTTACAGTAATTCACCTGTGACCCCATATGTTGTACAGACACAAGTTGACTTGCTTCCAAGTTGGTGCCTGCTCCTACTTGGCCCTGTACAGCCAATATAGCAATGGTTTATGTGGTTTGTATATTGCTGCTGTCCAGCAAAGGGGACTAGTCTACCTTGGTGGAGGCAGGTTTTACGAGTCAGGTATTGCTGAGTCCATACAGCTATGTAGGTGCTCATATAGCTGTTTGTAGTGGGCATGGACACAAGGTCATAACACAGTTGGATGACTCTCCATTTTTAACTTGATAAGCATGCTTATTCTACTACCCATGTCTGTGTCAGGGCAATGCAACAACCAGTAGCTGTAGAAATGTATGTCTGTTGGATGCACACAAACTAAGATTACACATGTATACAACATGTACAGCTTATTTACCTGACATTTTGCATCTCATGTCTGTTGTTTTGAGGCTTCCAGCTACACCTACTCATACATACATCTGCACAGGTAATACCTAATATACATTTCTGTTCTATGTCGGTATGACACACTGTATTTACACTCTTGCTGTCAGTCATACCTCTCAACTTGTTAGAACAGGACATCTGGAGGATGATACACATAAATGGGGGCAATGGCCCAAAATTAGTGACACTTTATTAATATTGCTGTAACACACTTAAGCCAGTTGATAGCACAGTAGGTTTTGCATTCACAGAAATATCCTGGAGGATGTCCAATACTCATATGTATGCTATTATGTTCTAATGTCAGTTTTCACAGATTTGCCAGTGATTTGCCAGACATAACATAACTCTATGAGTAAATGACTACAAATATGAGGCACACATATGGTCAGTGTGCATAACACTGGACAGTTGAATGGTATGAGCTCAGTATAGCACATACAGTTCAACACACACACATCTGCGACAGTAGTTTACTATGCACATACCCTGTATAGGTCTCTTAGATTTGTAAGACAAACATGTGTATCATAATTGTATTCACAAGTAACATATGGATATTTACGACATCTCACTAGCTGGCCTAGCAGTGTCACAGTCAGTATTGTTCAACAGACACTCAAGTAGTAGTCATATGTGAGCCATCCTTTCCTGGGGTGACTCAGGGGAGTGAGCTATGATCTGTCACTGCAGTCAGACCCAGGTGCTATGGACATAGGAGCTGATCAGCAATAAATTAGTACAGCAAGTCTTGTTGAGACATATCTGTTAAACTTCCTATTTCCCATTATTGCATACCCCCTACTGCATTCCATTACATGCTTAGTTGATCGACATACCTTTTTATTTATTTCCAAGTATAGTTGGTTTGCTTCCGATTTCTGTTTGTTTTTGTCTGTTTCTCTCTCTCTCTCTCTCTCTCTCTCTCTCTCTCTCTCTCTCTCTCTCTCAGAGATGTTGGGTATACATCTGTTTTGCACAGGCAGCAGCTTGCCTTTTCTAGGTAATGCTCAGGAGCAGGTGATGGCCTGTGCACCAATCAGTGTCTCCCACTTGCTACTTGCATCCAGAGCAGCTGTGTTGCCTTTCCATTTGCCAGTACCATAGCAACACAGTGCTATTATTATGGCCTTCATGTGGGCCTTGCCCCTTTTCCTTGCCTGTGTGGATGACATCATGGAGGTGTGAGGGGTATAGCTTCACTGACAGTAGGTGGGAATACCTCTCAGGAGATGATATGTGTTGACAGCCCAGCAACATGGGGAACAAAGCTCCAGAACTGTGTAGAGATTGTAAGTCAGTAGTGCTGTTGTACACATAGAGTGTTGCTAGTTTAACAGGGTTCATCTGGACATACATTTATGTGTGACTTGACAGCTGGCAGTGATATATCTCTGACATACCTCTCAACTGTCCTGATGTCCACAGACTGCCCAGGGGTTCACCTGTTATGTTTGGTCTGTTCCTCAGACAATGTCTGTTTTCCTGGAAGCAGTAGGATAATGTGAGGACTGTATATAGTAACTGTTGACATCCATTGGTGTTTCAGACCTCATATCCTTCAGGGATGTTATGTTACAACAAAGCCTGTGACACTGTCAACTGTTTCAGTTTGTAACACCATTCTGTTAGATATGTCCCTCTTTCCAGCCCCCTGCCCCCCATGTATGTCATGCTGTATCCAGATATCTTGCAATAAGAGGGTCAGAGGTATGTGATATCATTATTTATTGACTGCACTCAAGGTATCATCCCATTGACTTCGCAGACTCCTGGAAGTGGTATGGGACAGTGGCCATGAATATGGTCTCACACTCTGGACGTTCGGTAGAAATCTGTACGTATGAGAGTTATGTATGTATGGCTGTTGTGAAGCAACTGCCAAGACTGTGTAGCAGTGCTGTGTGTAAATGTTTGTTTGGCTGGGTAGGGAGAGTAACAGATGTGAGTGTCACAGATCCTTTTTCTATTTGACTGTACATGCTGCTGGTGGTCTATCAAGTGTGTATGTTTGTAGGGGTAGACTGAGAAAGGTCCTGAAACACCTCAAGATTCCCAGTACACTGTGAGTTGGGTCAGTATATGTCAGTGTATTGCGTGACTGGGAATCAGGATATGTTCGTTCAAACAGTCGTTCTACCCTACAGTTCATTTGGGGTGCTGATATGTTGCTGCGACTGTGGTGCAAATGTTTGTGGGTGGATATTTATGGACCACTATCTGCTTTTCCCTACAGTTCCATCCCTGTAGTGCATGATATATTTGGATACACATGGGTAATTGCCCAGAGCTGATTTGGGTTAGTGTCATGTTGGTCTTATTGTGGTTCAGAAGGTGCTGGGTGACATGGTTGGTGGCTGTCACGGATTTTTCCATTTTGTTACATGACTGCAGTCATACCTCTCCACTGTCCGGATGTCTAGACACTATCCTGATGTGTGGCTCATATGTTTTGTCTGTTGGCCACAACAGTTGTGGGTTTCTGAGAAATCACTGGGATGATGTGAGCATTAACATCAGTACATTTTGACATTGATTTGTGTTTCAGACCTGGAATCTGTCTGGCAGTGTGTGTTAAAGCACACCATGCCACTCTAGCAGACTTCTATGCATATGACAGCCATATTTCAAAAATGTCACGTCTGTTTGCCCTTTACCCCCCCCCCCATTTGTCGGGATTTTGCAGATTTGTTGCAGTAAGAGGTTGGTTATCTGTCTATAAATCTCTGTATGAATATATATATATTTATATATATATATATATATATATATATATATATATATATATATATATATATATATATATATATATATATATGTGTGTGTGTGTGTGTGTATGTGTGTGTATATGACAGTAATACAGATATACAATTCCTGCTCATGTTGAATGACTATTGTGCATGGTATGTTTATAAAAACATTACAAACTCCTACAGCTCAGATGGTGTAGTGATATGTTGTTGTGATTGTTTTGCACAGGGTCCTGGGTTTCAGACTAGAAAGTGATTACTTTTTTTCATTAATGGTAAATGACCAGAATGACTGATATGTTTGTAAAAGCATTACACATTCTCACAGCTCAGATGGTGTAGTGGCACATTGCTGTGTTTGTAGCACACAGCATCCTGGGTTTGAGACTTGGCAGGGCTGATTATTTTGTTGCCGGGCAGAACAAGGGCTGATGGAGACAGAGTGATTAAGGCACTTTTAAGCAGTTGTAAGTGGATTTGCACAGTTTTGCGTGGTGCTAAGTGTTGCTAAGAGATGGTTAAACCCTCTTAGTGTCACTTAGCACCACTTATCCCCACTTACACCCGCACTAATTTTCTTTAAAGAAAAGAAAAAGGGTGATAGGAAAGTGGTGAAATGGGGGCAAGCAGAGGGTAAAATATTATGAACGGCGGCTAGGGATGTGCAGGATGGGTATAGGAAATGACCATATCTCTACATTTCTTTGGCAGCAACAGCTGTGAATTACGTGTAGAATTTGGAATTTACAGCCTCATACCCCACAGGGAGGGGTGTTGTCACAGACATTTGCAGAGTAATCTGTGGTTTGACTGATTACTTTCACTGTACATTGGGCCAGAATGTAGAGCTATGTATGGGCAATGTTTTTTTTGAGGGACAGATGCCCTTTTTGTTTTTTGAGGTGAGAGTGGGATGTTGGGGAAGGGCTGTAGGTATGTTTGGGGAGGTAGGTTGGGTGGGATAGGTTGCATTTGGAGACAGGAGACAGGGGTGGTATATGACACATGAGGGTGGTAAACACCTTTGACAGGGAGGGTGGTTGGGAATCCAAAGCCCTTGAGCCGTAAATGTATACAGTGAGACTGAGGTTCCCACCCATGGGCAGTCACCACTGCTTTTTCATGGCCCCGAAGCTGGCTGTGCTGGGAACTGCACACCAAACCCTGGAACTTACTGCAGGTTACTGGTTCCTGTCCATGCCTGCTCCCGGGGGGGAGCTGGTTCCACCTGAAGGTGGTGCAGGACCAGTGGATGAGGAAGTCCCAGGTTGGGTCCCAGATGTGCTGGGGCCTGGTGCCATGGTCAGATGAGGTGGAATAGTCAGCTCCACCAGGATCTGCCTTCCCAAACATGCTATGGTGTTGACGTTTTAAAGAATATGTTGTTTAGTCATGAACAACACATTTCTAGATTAGTTATAACAGCATGAATGGATTTTTCAATTAACCCCATAAAACAGATATGAAACAGTTACATAGCAAAACAAGCACATGCATAAATGGAACAACAGCATGCATTGTAACAGCATGCTAGTAATATTAAGAGCAACAGGCCACCAACAATGGTATTTGAACAAGGTATGTTAACATGCAACCAATCAAATATATGAACAATAATAGAACACAAGTTCCAACATTAGGTTTGGAGTAAAACATACCCAAAGCATATGAATTTTAGTATTTATCCAGATGAGGGGTGGGGGAGAGACAAAAAGTCCATTAACAACTGTTTATGCTTCTATTTTCCACAAAAGTACTCTATGGGTCTGCCCTCACTTTATATATGCCTATGGCCCATAGCTTCTATAGCACGAACATACCTATAAACTGTCAGCCTAGAACGGTGTGGGGCAAACTGTGACAAATCTGGGTACATGCCTAGAGGGAACTCATACATGTCAGGGTTACATATCTGGCACAGGAGGGGTACCCTGAACTGTTGTTATGTGAGTGTGCTACTGGCATACTTCAACTGGTTTCCTATCTGTGTCCAGGGTTATTGACAGCATTGACCACTAGCCATGACAGCATGACACTTGAGAGACATGTATCAGGAAGAGTGCATGTTGTATGTACCTATCCTGTTGTCATTTGCAGGCATGTGGTGGGACAGTTGAACAGTTGCACACAGTTTATTAATATACTCTTCATACAACTACTACCAACATTTCCTTACCTGTAAAATCTGTGGAGAAAATATCTGTTAATACTACCTGACAGTTTTTACATTTATTCCTGACTCCTTGTGTGTAGATATGCACACATCTTAGTACCATTCCCTAGATTCAAACCGTGTCTGGGTGTGCAAAATTAACAACTAAGCTATTTCTCATCACATGGAGCTACTGGGGATTTACTGTTTCTGCCTAATAGTCTCTTGGTTAAACAGTCTGAACTTGTAATCCTGTGATGCATGCATGAGAGATGGTTATTGTACTCTGCATTAGTCCTTTGGATTACTACAATCTGGAAAGCAAAGGTTAACACAAGGCAATACTGGATGGAACACACTTTGACATTTTACACATTACTATTCAGGGTTCAGAGCTTAGTGCAGTATATAGTTCACATTTCAGTTATATCTTGTTTTACAGCTCCACCATCTACAGTTTTTCTTAACAGCTTGTTCACAGAAGAACCTCAGTTGATGTATGCTGTCACAGCCGTATTTGCTGTGAAGAACCTGTATACATTCTATATGTCTACAACATACCAGAATAAACACAACATTTTTGTAGGAATCTTTATTACACATCAATATTAGTCAGCCAAACTTTTTTATTTATTCACTTCACACAGTAACAGTATACCTACTAGCACTAAGCAATGTACTCCTTCTTAGCTTTTTGAACAATATACTGTAAAATAGATTTGTACTCACCAGCCTGTCAGTGCAGCCTCAGCAGTCTGTCGGCATGAGCTTCTATGTTCACACCCCTCTCTGCTGCAGTTATAGGGGAGAAAAACAAACATTTTGCATACCTGTCTATCACATTCTCAGACTAGTATTTGCTATAAACTACTTGATAGTGATACTCACTGCTGGAGCATTCTGTACCTGTGCATCTTGGATCCACTGGGTCAAGAGTGCCCCCTTCCTCTGCTTTAGGTCAGCATAGTAGTGCCGTACCTGTTCACCAGTCCAGGGGATGCCAGTAGCATTGGTGAGATCATGTGCGAGACAGTCCCAGGCCTCCGCTTTGTATTGCGAGCCCTGGTACTGGCCCTGCAACAATCTCTCATCATGGTTTTCCACAAGGAGTCCAGCCATGACCCTGGACTCCTGAATGCCCCAGCGCTGCACCCAAAAGCACACTCCTTCACCTACACCAGCCATAGTGCCTGCACAGATGAACTCTAACAAATTCTGGCTGTATTCCCACCTGCGACCATTTAAGTAAGGTGATATCTCTGCCCTTTGCCATCATTGGACCATTTTGAGCATGTTAAGCTCCACTAAGCAGTAGTAAGCTGAGTTGAACAGTTCTTAAAGGGGTAATTGCCGAGCACTACTTAATAGTGCACAAATCTGCTTAGCTAAGCTATCTGCTTGTTAACATTCACATCTCAGTGATGCTTAAACCTGGAAAGTATCGCTGAGCATTGCTGACTATTGCTCACTTTTCATTTAAAAAAACTATCAGAATAATGACTTAATTTAGTAGGTGTATATGATTTACTTTACATGACATCCTTTTATGTGCTTTCATTACACTAGGGAGGGGTGTGACTATACTGTATGGACCACTTGTGTATACATGGGTGATTTCACATGTTATATGCACTTACACATCCATTTTATACCAGCTACACTACTCTGGTTGACAAAAAACAGTTACTACATAATTTAAGTTGTAGAAATAATTTTAACACTGCTTTCCCATATAAAAATAACTTGCCTGAATGTAAAGCCAGGACGCTAACCACTACACTATCTCAGTTTGGGAATTTTAGCAGTATATTTTTATTTATCTCCTATGGGATGTTTAAGCAATGCTAAGCAGAAGGCCATAACATGCACACCTGCTCATCTACATTTAAACAAACATTAGCATAGAAAAAATGTATTATTATTATTATTATTATTATTATTATTATTATTATTATTATTATGTTATATAGTAGTATTGTGGTTTTCTGACAAGTCATTGAGGACTGCAGTCAGGAACTATTGGCATACATTTGACTTTCAGACTTCTATCCTTTGGAAATTCATGCTAATGCATAACCTGTTTTCTATCAACGTTCTAAGTTTGTGAGAGCAATATTCAAGAAGTGTCCCTATTTTTATGGCTTTGTCCCCTCATTATTTGTGCCTTTGTCCACATTTCTTGCTTTAGCAGGTTGCGAGGTGTCATACGGCACTTTTACAATGCAGGTGGTGTGTCACAGAACCTGTCACACACACCCTGCATTGCTTTCCTGCTCCCCTATGTATTTCAGTGTCCACAGACACTGAAATGCTCATTTATTTCATTTCACTGTCTGTGGATACTGAAATACTGGCATAATATTAGAGAAATTCTCTAATATTATGCCACAATAGTTTTAGAAAGTTCCATACAGCACTTTCTGAGTGCAGGGGGCGTGTTACCTGTATGAGCAGTGCTAGAACACACCCTCTGCACTCGTTCACTGTTCATGTTCATACAGCCCTTATCAGTAGTGCGCCTTCATAAATATGCAAAGTGTGCTGCTGTTAGGGCTGTACAGACACAGACATGGTTCACTCCATGCAGGAATAGCACTATTCCTGCATGGAGTTTATTGAATTCCAGGGTATATTATTTAATGTTATTGGGCTCCAATTTTTTTATCTCATCTTTATTTCCTTTCTTATACATAAATTTTAAAACCCTGTACTTGTACTTAATCCCTGTTTCTATACAGTCATTCATCACTTGTATAAATATCATTTTTTACCAATCTTCCATTTCTTTATACATATTATATTCTATCCCATCTAATCTTGTGGCTGAATTTATGCTAATATATTTCATAGTTTCATTAAACTCCTTTATATTTATTTTTTCTCTAAATATTACTAAATCTGTAATTGTCATAAATTTGTTCTATGCACACTTCTCTTTTGCCATATAAATCTAATGCATAGCTCTTAATTATTTCATATATTTCTTCTGGCCTCAACTTGTTTCATTCTTTATTTTTTATTTTTTTAATTATTTTATTTTTTTTTATATTTTACTATTTTACATACATATGGTGCTACTTTCTCTTTTTTCCATTGTAAGCAATATATTTGCTTATATAACAAGTCATTTTTCTTGATTTCTTTTGTATATTTATCTTTTTTTCATATAATATTCTATCCTTTTCTACTAAACCTTCAACAATTCTTTACTTAATGTTCTGTATTTCTTTTTTCCCTTTTTCTCTTCTCTTTACACATTCTAAAATACCTTTTTAATATTTCTTTTTAAATTCTATCCACCAAATAGTCCAATTTTTATAGAAAGGTCTCACACTAATATGTTGTTTCCATAACTGTATACACTCTTTTCTTTCTCCTATATCCAATTCAGTTTAATTAATTATTTTTGTTCATTTTCCTGTTTTAATATATTCCTAATTTTTATAATGTTTTATCTAAATAGCCACATGGTCAGAAAATCCAGTATATCTTGTGATCAAATTCAACACTGTCATCTGTGCTAGCATGTCTGTCTGACATTTTGTACATAAGTGTTAGATATTATGAATTTAAATTAATTATGTTCTAAATATGCTGAAAGAAAAAGCTTGCTTAAATGCAGAAACAGAGTTTAGTAATATGTGATCAGCAACCATACTAAATGACTGTGGCTTAAAAAAATAAAGAACTTGCTTATGAGTGTATTACACACACATCAAGAAAGCTGAACTTCTTACAGACGTGACAAGAATGTAATCTGCTTTCACTGGACAACAGGACATGCTTTTCTAAGAAAGATTAAAAATGTGATTTTCTAATCCACAAGGCGTTTTCTTGAAGACAGTTTACTTATCAGCATTTGCACAAGAACAGATGTGTTAGCATTTGCATCATCAAGGCAGTATCTTTCCAAAACCTAGAGGGTGTGAGTCTAACTAAAATATGTATAAAAAGTCTGTATTAAATCTAGTTGTTAGGGGTATGGTAGGGACACATTTGGTGTTCTGAGGTAAATGTTATATCTCACATCATCTGTACTATATATGAGAAAAGTTGGAACAGTACTTTTAAGCTGCAACATTTGTCCGGTTTGGTTTATTATAAAAGTTATTGGTTACTGCTCTTAAAGTCAGATGGTGTATCAGTGTATATTCTGCAAGTTTCTGTATGCAACAGACTGTGAATGCAATTATAACCAGACTTTGATTCCAGCCAGCAAGACTGAGTGTCTTAAGAAGACTTCAAATCCCACAGTAAGAGCAAGCAGTAAGAAGCAGTAAGCAGAGAGACCTCAATATATTTTTTCAATGGCAAGCCAGCTGAGTGACTAGCACCATATAATTTTTCAATGGCAAGCTAGCCTGCATCTGAACCTACACTCTGCATTCAACCACAGGGGGAGTGATGGTAAGCCCTGCGGAGGGTTACTTCAGTTAAATTGCAGTAGTAAAGTTTTTTAGATGTCTACATCTGGAGTGAGACAGAAGTTCCAGTCACAGTGACATAATTTCGCTAAAGAAAAGGGGGATATCCACTAGCCCAACAGTCCACTGCCTGTTGTGCTTTCCCAGCTTCTCAAGTGACTCTGAAAAATTTCCAGCCATCTGCAACAACAGCCTGATCACCTGTTTTCTTGCTCACTGGTAAGACTTTTTTCTACGTCACATTTTTTAGTATGGTTGCTATTCGACAGTTTGGATATTAGACAGTCTGGATATTAGATTAAACAGTATGGATATTTTCATGCATAATTCAAGCAAATGTAAAAAATTACAATGTTGGTATACACAGTATATTAGTAAATGTAAAACCTTAGTACGGCAGGTTGATAGTAAGGCATTATGCAAATGTATTACAATATTTAACTGGTATCTCAAAGAAAACCATGTGAAATATGACAAATGTTTATTGTGTGATTCAACAAAAACTGCATTTTGTGTATTATGTCATAAAAAAGTATTACATGATGTTGCTAAAACAATAGACTGTGAAGACAGATCTGTTCATGATAAAGAATTAAGTAAGGCTAAAGTGTTTCCATTATATTCAGATGTTAAACAGTTATGTCCTGTCACCACATGTGAGTCAAATCAGTTACTGACAAGACCACTAGTACATTTTGTTACAAAAAATGTAGTAAACTTCTAAAAAAGAGACACAATGAGTTCAGGAAGTTTAGACAAGTTATACAAACATTTTTTCAGAAGTGCATAGGAGTTTCAGATTCAGCAGAACAGGTTCCTGAGACATATCAGGCAGACCATGAGGAGACTCTTAAACAACAGTTACAAGATGAAGACAATAGATTAGCTGAACTGACAGAGACTGACTTCCTACATACATTGGGAAAGAGTAGGAAAGTACAGGTGAGCTGTACAAAAGAAATATATTTTATAATATGTTTGTGTTTTGAAAATGGTTAAGATTACATGGTAGGATGATAGGATCTGACAAATCATTCTCAAATGTTTAAAACTTCCATTCAATTAAAACAATATATTTATCAGTACTACAGTAAAGTAGAGCATATGACTAACATTCTCATAGTATAGTCAAAAGGTAAACAAAACAGTTCTTGTATATAAAAATTAAATAAAAATAGTTAATAAGAATAATGATTTAAAGTCACAAGACTGACATGCATGTATTTTCTTTTTATGCAATACACAAGAATAACAAGGCAGACAACAGCAAATATAAATAAGGTAAATATATAAATGTGTTTGTTAAGCTAATATCTATTTATTTTTTTACATTTTTTTATAATTGTATAGTAACACCACACCAAACAGTTAAAGTTCTGAATTTTAAAAAGAAATAAAATCACGGATGGTATTAGTCAAACAGTCTTTGTAAAATGAATGTCAGAACAGTTAAATAAATAAATAAAAATACTGAAATCAAAAGTTAAAAAATATAGATAATTAAAGGAAAAATGCTAAAAAGGGTTAACTGAAATGTGAGCTCAGACCTTCCTAAACTGGACGAATAGTTACAGGAAATGTTGAACAGATAAGATAAGAAACAAGACTGCCAGACAAGTGGCTTGAGTTTTTCTAAAAATTTGTTGTTATTAAAACATAATTGTTAAAATGTTCACATGCAACACTATTTGGTAATTATAATAAAACATCACAATTGTGCATATATGCCACTGATAAAAATACAAAAAACCTTAGTTACATCAAGTATAGCCAACAGATTGGTTATAGTATACATACAGTTTAAATAAAGTAGACAGGAGGGTACAAATAACTACTACTAGTAGAAGTAGACAGCAAAAGCAACAGAAAAGATGAGACAAAGGTCTACAGTTTAATAACCTAATAAAGCAAATGTATAACCAAAGTGTTGGGCTGACATACATTACAAAGCAAATAAACAATACTGCAGTACTACAGGGGGAGGGATGCTTTATCAGTTTTACACACTGTGTGAGCAGTATGTGTTGCAAAAGGGTCTGAAATAAAGCTAAGAGCAGAAGTTCCTTCTTAACAATACTCTTTCAGGGGGAGGGAAAAACAGGTATTAGTGTATTAGAAACTGGATTAAACCTGACAGGATAAGATATTTTACAAGTTAATAGCTATCATAATGGTTATTATTGTATTGTTTAGTATTAAATTGTATTTACAACCTGTTAAACTGTAAAGTTATACAAGAGATGGTTTAAAAAACAAGAGATGGCTTAAAATTGATTAAAGATATACAAGAGAAAGTAAAGATATGTATAAATTGAGCAAGAATGGTCACTATATTTTAATATGTTTTTGACAAAACAATGTTGGTATAAAAAAGCATGAATATTTTTAATTGCTGAGTATGTAGTTTAAAATAACAGGACATATGCATTTGGTGCCAATTCCACTAGATATTTCTAAAGAGACATAAACATTTTCCAAGATTTTGCTTAATATTAATGCTATTAAATTTGTAAGATTAGACTAAATTTACTTTATAGTCTTTGTATGTACAAATACAGAAGAATTCAGTACAAATTAAATTAATGTCTAGCAATGAATATGTGTGAAAAACCATGTTTTAAAAAAATTGGGTTCAGGATAGCTGCTAGATTGAAATGCATGAATAGCAAACAGTCTGTGTAAATACATACTGAACAGAATACATTGTAATAAGTTTAAAAGTAATTTGTCAAGTTGTAATATCACTGGTTTTACCCCAGTAAAAGAATTGCTTTCAAATATTTATTATCTAAGCCCAGTTCAGTACTTTACCAAGATGTTAATGGGCAGTTCAAAGACATGACCACAATGTCATGGTTAAAATGACATTGAAACTGTATATTTTCAGTAGTGTATAAATGCTTGCAGTAGCACATGGTTTTTGTCTCTTATAGATATTAGTCTATCTCTAATCTTTTGATATAAAATAATCAATAAAAGTAAAGATTTAATTCAACAAGTTGCAAAGAGTTCATGAAACAGTTCTAAGCCATAAATTAAATTCTGTAATTGCAAAAGAATAAATTAATCAAGTTAAACTAAAGCAGACACAGCTCATAACTGATAAAATATTTTCACAGAATGGTCTGCAAAAGAAAAAGTTGTTAAATACATTCAGTTTTGGTAGTAATACTTAATATCATTGTATTAACTATGTACAATTGCATTTTGATCAAAAGAAGACTAAAAGTTTGTTTCTTGTGTTTTCTATATAATGTGATAAAAATTACATATCAGTATAAAATGTTTTGAGTATGTTTAAAACAGAGGGAATTGTTAGATATTATGAATTTAAATTAATTATGTTCTAAATATGCTGAAAGAAAAAGCTTGCTTAAATGCAGAAACAGAGTTTAGTAATATGTGATCAGCAACCATACTAAATGACTGTGGCTTAAAAAAATAAGGAACTTGCTTATGAGTGTATTACACACACATCAAGAAAGCTGAACTTCTTACAGACGTGACAAGAATGTAATCTGCTTTCACTGGACAACAGGACATGCTTTTCTAAGAAAGTTTAAAAATGTGCTTTTCTAATCCACAAGGCATTTTCTTGAAGACAGTTTACTTATCAGCATTTGCACAAGAACAGATGTGTTAGCATTTGCAGTTTAGGATACTCCAACAACCTAAGAATGTTTTACCTATTTTTATTATCTGTATAACCCTTGTAATTGCTCATGTGACTTTGAATGTAATACCTTGTATTCTTATCTCCTGATGTTTTTGTCATAATCTACCCTCTATGGAGCTTTTCTCCCCGGGCCTCTACTGAAAATGGACATGTATCCAGTTAGACTAGCCCAGTCAACAAATGTAAAATAAAATAAAATAAAATAAAATTTGCGTCATCAAGGCAGTATCTTTCCAAAACCTAGAGGGTGTGAGTTTAACTAAAATATGTATAAAAAGTCTGTATTAAATCTAGTTGTTAGGGGTATGGTAGGGACACATTTGGTGTTCTGAGGTAAATGTTATATCTCTCACATCATCTGTACTATATGAGAAGTAAAGTTGGAACAGTACTTTTAAGCTGCAACATTTGTCCGGTTTGGTTTATTATAAAAGTTATTGGTTACTGCTCTTAAAGTTAGATGCTGTATCAGTGTATATTCTGCAAGTTTCTGTGTGCAACAGACTGTGAATGCAATTATAACCAGACTTTGATTCCAGCCAGCAAGACTGAGTGTCTTAAGAAGACTTCAAATCCCACAGCAAGAGCAAGCAGTAAGAAGCAGTAAGCAGAGAGACCTCAATATATTTTTTCAATGATGAGCCAGCTGAGTGACTAGCACCATTTTTTTTTGAATAAGTTCAGATTAACCTGTGTAATATATGCCAGCTTAACTAGCTATGGCATTGTAAATAAGTTCTTGTATGTTGATGAATCCTCTGTTTGTACAGGATGTTTTAAAAGTTGAACAGTGTTCTTTTATATGTCTAACTGAACATGTTTGTGAAGGAGATTCTAAATGCAGCCTGTGTCAGAGTCAGCTGATCTACAGATGATGTCATTGGAATGTTTCCAGTTGCTCTGTGATTACTTTCAGAGACTGATGACAGGACGGAACTTTCAAATCAGCCTTGTGTTGATTTTCAAAGAGTGAAATAAAAATAAGAATTGGAATAGTTAAGACAGTTAACTTAGCTTATAAAAGAGCCTGGTGAAGACAGTGTAAACAGTTGTTCAGTTCAGTTTATAGTTCAGTTAACAGTTCAGTTGTGTTATTGCACTGAGCAGTAGAATAGTTGATGCCCAAAGGACTCACCAAGAACTGTATGCCTGCCTTTGCTCTGTTGTAATATTTAGTTTAGATCAGGGGCAGTGTTCTTCAGTTAGATAGGAAATTATAGCTAATTAGTCAAAGTTTTCTAAATGTTGGATTTCTATCCTTTGGTGTTAATTTCATTTTCCTGGTGATTGAATTCTGTTTGTTTATTGAAATTACTGTTTTACATGTTTAATTATTTTGCTCATTGCTAAATATTTTATTATCTTACATTGTGGCTGGTCAATTAGTTTATTCTTTAGTGATTTGAGAGTGCTTATACATGCTTTGATAATTCTCAGGCCACTCTGAGAGCCTGGCTGCTTTAGGTCATATGCTACCATTTGTTTTGATATCTAATTTTAATAGTTGGACACCTCTTTGAAAGGTCATGTAGACACTCTGATTGGTGGCAGCATTTTAACATATCATTTGGGGGAAGGGACACAGCTGGAAATCTGTATCAGACTTTCCCAGAAGTGTTTGGATATGTGAGATTCAATTTATGTAAGTGTGAGTTTATCAGAGGTCTTAAATTGGGACATATTGCTCTGAAGTGTGTAATAAGGAGTTATATTTGTGGTGGACAGAAACATACAGTCCAGTCCCAGGTTATAGAGCATGTTCCAATTGAGCTCTTTGGGGAAATTGTGAAATATTACTCCTGTAATAAGTTATGGTCTCACATTGGTGTCAGTAATGAGGATTGAAGCTCCTTAGTTACTGACCTAGGATAGTACGGGACATCACATATTGGTGGCAGTTCAGTGGGATATTGACCAAAAGTCACATATTTTATTCCTTTTTATGTAATTTTTAAATGTTCTGATATTAAAAAGTAATCAGTTTCTGTGTTAATTTCATTCTTTTTATATGTCCAGTGTTTATTCTCCCATATCTTTAATTGTCCACTCCTCATAATTTCTGTAACTATATTAACATCACAGTCCTTCTTTTTATTCATTAGGTTACAATTAAAGTTACCTGTGATTATTATATCCATATTTACACAAACAAAATTAAGTATACTTTTAAATATTGTTTTGTCTCTCTTTTATTGTCACATAGGGACATAAGGCAATAACCCTATATAAATACCTTTTCCATCTCAGATCAGCTAAGGCTATTCTCTCTAGTTCTATAATTGCTACATCTAATATCTTTATAATATCTTTACACAATATAAATATACCAGAAGAGGTTTCTTTACCTATAATCCAAATAGCAGAACTATTCCAAAGCATTTCTGTTTGTACTCTTCTTCCGTTAACAGTCTAATGTATTCTAACACGATTATTTGAGCATCTACAGCTGCACACCAATATATAATATTAATTCTCCTCTTCATATTTTTCATATTTTTCATACTGTTTACATTTAAAGCTAAAATGTTCAGCTTTATTGAGCAGTTACATTGCAGATGTTTTTATCCCTTACCTTTCTTATTGTATCTTACCATAATATTTTTAAACTTTCTTTTTCTTTCCCTAACTCTTTTTCCTATAGAATTTTTCTTGCCTTTTACCACATGCCACTATGAATCTTCTTCACTTGTCTCATCTATTTATTTTGCTTTTCTTTATCTTTATCTTTAATTTTAAAGGCAACATCTACATTTTTCATTTGTGTTATAACTTCCTGTACATCTTCCATCTTCTATCTTTTTCCTATATAACTTCATTTACAGTTTCTTTTTTATTTTCATTTTTTGTGTCTCCATCTCACACTGTAACCATGAATGTCCTGCATTGCCACATTTTTTACTCTTTAATTCACATTTCTTTGCATTATGGCTTGTCTGACCACATAAATAATATATTTTTGTCACATTCATTAATTAAATGATAATTTCCACAAAAATAACACATTTTAGGTTGTCCTCTGTACTTCACAAACCCTCTATTGCCATACACAGTAATAATACATGGGAATATGTATCACATTGTCATTTTCCATATTTAAAATGACTTCACATTCCCATCCCCCAGTCTATAGTCCTTTTTCATCATATATTTTAGTAGTGCCCATCACTTCTTTACATATTGTCAACAAATGTTCTTTCAGTTTTTTGCTTCCACTTCAGTTCTAAACTGACTCAAAACCCTTTTTTGTTTGTCTAAAAGGGGTTGTATAGCATATTCTGACCATGGAAAGTCTGTTTTGTTTTTTTCATAAATCCCCCCCCCCCCCAAAATTTTTCCATAGCCTGCCCAGTTTCAAATATAAAGTCAGAAAATGTTTCTTTGTTAATTAAAATGAAGGCCCTTACCCCTTCAACTTTAACACCCAGCGGTACTATAAAAGTGTCCCATACCTCATATCTGTCCAAACCTTCTTCTTTTTTACTGCTCACCCAAACAACAATTTTTTTTCTTTGCTTCCTTTATTCACCTCTCCTCTTTGATGGTTTCTCCCACTGTTTCAGCATAAGTCTTTCACTCTGGAACTTTCTCTGGCTCATTTTCTTCTTCTAATATTCTCCATAATCTCAATCCAAGATACTGCAGCTCTACTTTCTGGCTCACTCTGATTTATCATCTCCTCCAGATAAACATCCTGCAACCCTCCCAATTGGAGGGTTGAAACAATGCATTTTTCCACTGATTCTGTTGATTCAGATTTTTTGGGAAATTTTGCTCCAAATATAAAGTCAGAAAATGTTTCTTTGTTAATTAAAATGAAGGCCCTTACCCCTTCAACTTTAACACCCAGCGGTACTATAAAAGTGTCCCATACCTCATATCTGTCCAAACCTTCTTCTTTTTTACTGCTCACCCAAACAACAATTTTTTTTCTTTGCTTCCTTTATTCACCTCTCCTCTTTGATGGTTTCTCCCACTGTTTCAGCATAAGTCTTTCACTCTGGAACTTTCTCTGGCTCATTTTCTTCTTCTAATATTCTCCATAATCTCAATCCAAGATACTGCAGCTCTACTTTCTGGCTCACTCTGATTTATCATCTCCTCCAGATAAACATCCTGCAACCATCCCAATTGGAGGGTTGAAACAATGCATTTTTCCACTGATTCTGTTGATTCAGATTTTTTGGGAAATTTTGCTCCAAATCCACTTCCACCTCTGCATTCACCTCCATTTCTTCAACCTCTTCCATTTTCTCTGCTACCAAATCATTTGACAACATTTCTGGTAGACATTCTATCATTTTAACTGCATTTTCAACAACTTTCATTTCAGTTTCAGCAAATGCTGAATCAGCCATGTTTTCTCCCTGTTCCTCCTGGATACCTGGAATGGGAACAGGAAGTCAATTGTGTCACACACAAACTTTTCCCCCACTACCAAGAGTACGGGAAGTTCCTCAATGCCCTAGCTAAATTTCTACCAGTTGTATAAGTACCACCTCAGGTATTCCCTGGAAAGGGGTCACTAGCATAGTCAATAAATATAAGAAAATTATTGCTTTTCTCTGATCTGTAGTGCTTTCCATTTACATTAATTTCTTCCAGCTTCCTTCTGTCTACATCTGTCTCTCTCCCTCACTTCATTTCCTTAATCACCCTTCCCTCTTACCTTCTGCACTCACAAGTTTTCCCCAAGACTGACCTTGACACCATCCCACCAGTGTTCTTCCAGTTTGTCCATATCTTTCATATTGGCCTGTATTGACTCCTTTTTTAATCCTTGCAGTGTTAGCTAGTCATCTGTCTCCTTCCATTAATAGTTAGCTCACCTCCACCCCTTTGCAATGTTTTCTGTTACTAAATCCTTACCTTAAGTCTTACTGTTGCATGATCTGATATGTGTCTCCTGTATTTTGATCTCTTCCACTATGTCCAGCAGGTATTCCTTCCCTAAGGTCCTGTTTAACCTACTTGCCTGCACCAAAATGTTTCTTGTGAATGTATATTCCCTCTAACATGTATACCTTTCTCTCCACATATCCAGCTACCTCTTTCATTCCTTGGGATAACTATGTGTCTTATTTTTGTTATATTCCCTCTTTCCATGCAACCCATCTTTCCAGTTATATGGTGGCATTGTAGTCCCCCCTTATTACCTCTGTTCCATCCCTCCTTGTCTGTGCCCTGTTAGCAAAAATGTTCTTGAAGAACCCTTCTTCATCCCTGTTTGGGGCATACATGTCTGCTATTGTCCACTGTGCACCTTCCATCCTTCCCTGCTAGATGATCCTTCTGCCTATCCCACTTTTAGTTACTTTCTCTGTGGTTGTATGAAGCTCTGTATGAAATGTAATTGCTACTCCCCTCTTTCCTCCCCTGCCTTGCTTTCCATTAATCCCTTCAAGTAGTCATAACACAGTATTTTCTCCCTCCCCATCTCTGATTCGCAGTCCTGTTTCCTATAATTGAACAATGTCTCCCCCATCCACTTTAACTTTTTCTGTATTCTCCTTTTTGTTGTTTTTGCCCAGACTTCCCTGCTTTCCCAGTTGCTGACATCCTGCATAATCCTGTGTCTGGTCCTATACTCTCCATGCTAAACATTGTGTTCTTTGGCAGCTGCCTATGCTTAGACCACTCTCCATCCCCAGCCTCTGTATCTCTGCCTTTTGTCTATTGCTTGTGCATGGGTATGCCCTGGACATAAGCTTTTTAAGACTTTTCTTTTGTTCCCTTCCAATGTCTGTCACACTAATACTTTGCATGCTAACCCAGTACTGATGTTCCAATATTTGGGTCTATTTTGGGCTACCGAATACTAGAAATCTTGATCCATGAAACAACAAAAGTAAAACAGTGAAAGATACAATTATCAAATAACTGCAACATAAAAAAAAATACATTGAATGGCCATAGTCGACCAACATTGCTCACACAACCAACCAAGGTGAGCTACTGCACACCCCCCCCCCCCACAACTATATAGTATATACCAACTCTGAGATCACACTACAGTGGGGAATAGGGTAAATTTAAAAGATTTTCCTTCACTTACCTTATGCATCATGCTACTTCCTGGTTGTTGGCCAACTATGGCCATTAGTTGCATTTTTTTTTTTAGAAGTTGCCATTGTTCAATAATTGTCCCTTTTGCTGTTTTACAGTTGTTGTTTTGCAGTTCAAGATTTTTAGGATTTGGTAGCTGATCATGGACCCCCAATATTTGACATTACAATATTCCCACATATTGGTCTAACCTTGACTCCTCACTATTGCTCACCAGTCTGGTACACCAGTTTCATTTTTGTGATAATCCAACATTTTTTTTCAGTTTCATATCTGTTTCATATGGGGTTTACATACTACTATTCCATTATTAACATATTGTCACTTATATAGGTATTGTCAATAAAGCAAGAGATAATGGTAAAGTAGTCTTCCCTTTATTTACAGACTTGTCTAAAGCCTTCAAGTCAGTTTGTCACATCAAACTTCTACTTCAAATGTCCTCATTATGTCTCTCTGTCAGCCCACCCTTCTGTTGTTCAAAAGCTACCTATCCAATAGATATCAGTAAATAAAATGGCTCTCCACCCTCTCCATAACTCCCAGTCACCACAAGGCTTTGTCCTTGGTCTCCTCCTCTTTAACATTCTCACCAACCCCCTCCACACATCCACACAACAGGCTTCCCTAATACACTATGCAGATGATGCCACACTCATTTGCACATCTGACATGGCACAACCCCAACAAATTCTCAGAAAGCTTTAACAGCAACTGAAACATGGCTTTGTAACTCACAACTCATGCTCAACCCTAAAAAAAACAACTACTTTATTCTACAAATCCCTCTCCCATGAAAAAAAAAACAAAATTTAAAGTCCTCCCTCTTGATAATACAGCCATTGTATTCGCTTCTCACAGTAGATTATTTGGGATGATAGTGGATGATAATCTTATATTTGATCTCCATATAAAATAAAATTACATAAGAAAAACTCATCAAAAACTAGGGATGCGTTATAGAGCCAAACACTTTTCACTGATGCAGCTTAAGCTACACTTGCCACTGCTTATTTCCTTTCACTCTTCTTTATGGCGCTCCCATCCTTACTAACCTTCAAGCATTACAAAAATCAAAACTTTAACAATGCTATAACAAATTTGCTTACTCTGCAGCAAATACCTTTGTCAGAACCCACCAATGTATAGCAATAAAAAGCCAAGACTGGTTAGGACTACACCATCAACTAGCATATACACAGCATTCTACCAGCTATAAAGTTATCCATCATCCATCTACTTATACAGCACTAAATAATGTTCTGCACAACTATGTACCTAGTCAGTCATTATGAATCAATGACCAAAAACTCCTGTCTGTCCACAAACCTATCACATTTGCTGAGCATTGTCTATACTTGTAACATGTTGCTATGGCTTAGAACTCCTTATCTCTATACATCAGGTCAATACACCCGCTCACATCCTTTAAAACCTCTCTGAAAGACTTCCTAGCCAAATGTTGGCTCTGTTCTTGCTCAACATTAAAGATAAACTGTATCCCTAAATGTGAACAAATACCTGCTCATACCTTACATCTCCTTACTCTCCCTTCTTCACTCACTTTCCTTACATCTATCAATTTCTCTCCCCTGATTTTTGCTCTAAATATACCATAAGCCTGTTTTTCTCTCACATTGTATCACAATTTCTGTTTGTATTATACTCTTACCTTTAATTTCTCTATAAACTAGATAATTTTCTAATTATTAAATCATTGTCGTATAACTTGCATCTATTCTTAACAAGTGTTTTCATATTATGTCTGATTTAGTATAATTATTGAAACTGTATTTGTTTTTTGTATTATTTTTAAAGACTATACAATTATTTACTCTTAAAACGTTTTGTAATACATTGGAGCTTTTCTCCCTAGACATCCACTGAAAATGGACTCCTAAGCAGATGAACTTTCCTGGTAATCAAATGTTAATAAATAAATACATAAATTGTTCATTTGTTTACTTTCCCTTGTTTCCCCCATACATTCCTTCCCATGCACACCAGCTGTTACATCAGCAATTACTTATTTTCTTCTATGACTTACAACATTAAATTTACATTTACTGCAGTTTATTGTGTACATCAATAAGTAGTTATGAAAAATACACTGCTTACCTTGGAGGCTTGTCTCTTTGCCCCTGTTGACTGCATTTCTGTCATTGCCTGGGAATTGATTCATTTCATCCCATTGTTTGTAAAGTTTTGATGTCATGTTCCCTGAGATGTTTTTTTGCAAGGTAAGAATTTAAATTATATTTAATACATTCTTCCTGCACTGTCCACAGTCACCTGCCTTCCATTGTCCATTCCTTTCACTTATCAATAGCTTCTTTCTTTCTTCCTTACTGTGGTCACTTTCAGTCATTCTATAGTCCTCCCTTTCACCTCTTAGGCCCTGCCATCCACTGAAATGTTTCTGTCTAGCTTTAGTCTCTCATTTGTCCAGCAGTTCACTTCTGAGTCAGCCGAACCATCCAACACAGCATCATCCCATCCCTTACAGTTCTTTGTCTCTCTTTGATTTTTATTCTTTCTCTGTTTTGTGCCTATATCTTCACTGACAGAGGTTTCTCATTATTCTTTCCCTTTTAAATATCTTTTCCATTTTTTTTCTTCCACCAGCTTGTCTTTTTTTCTTATCTGCTTGTGGATGTCTTTGAGATTTGTTTATTTCCTGGTCATCTTTTTTACTGATATGTTACCCCTCTGTACTAACTGGCATTGGCTTCTTCCCTGCAGGGGTTTCAGCTTCTGACTTTGCAAGTTCCTGCAGTCTCTACAGCACTTCTACTTAGGTTCATAGGTTCATAGGTTGGTACTAGGCTATCGTCCCTAGGGCCTATACAAGCCTAGCCATAACAATTCCCTGGATATTTCTTCCCACAATATTTACTTCTTTGGACCCCTGTCTAGCAGGGTGACTGACATGATCCCCAGGGTGAATTTCCTATCTCCCATCCAATCATCAAAGTTCCTTTTGAAGAGGGCCAAGGAGGCGCTCTGCTTGACATGTATGGGCAGTCTCTTCCAGAGTATGGGGAGTCTCTGGGTCAGGAACCTATCCCTCCAGCATGTTTTGTTCATTGTGATGACAAGGTTTAGATACCTGGAGCGTGTGGCTCTGAGGGATTGGGATTTCTTTAAGTGGAGCATGTCCAACAGCTCAGGGTTTGACATGGCCTTGTATGTTAAGCAGAGATCGCCTCTGAGAAGACGATATGCCACAGAGTATAGCTGGAGTTTTTTAGATGGTCAGCATATGGCAACTGCTTTAGGCCTGTGATTCTTTTAGTGAGGCATTTCTGTGGCCTTTCCAGCTGTTGCAGATGTCTTGTGAGGTACATACCAAACGGGGCATTATACTCTATAATGGGTCTAATGAGGGATGAGTACAGTGGGACAATGACCTCCTTTTTTCTGGATGAAAAGCCCTTAGTGATGAGGTGTGCCACACAGAAAGATTTCCTGACAGTTGTGGCGATGTGGTTATGGAATGTGAGACCACTGTCCACCTGTGTCCCTAAGTCTCTCATCACACTTTCAATGTTTAGTGTACTACTACCTATGTGGCAATTCATGGGTATATGTTTTTTTCCAAAGGGGATAACTATACATTTCTTGGCATTAAGCTTGAGCCCATGGCTTTGATACCAGGCATCAGTTTCTGTAAGGCCCTTTTGTAGAATATCCACATCATTTGGGGATTTAATAATGGCTCCCAGTTTGCAGTCATCTGCGAACTTTGTTAGCCAGAGTCCCTTAGTGTTGGCCTGTACTTCAGAGAAGTAGATGCCAAACAAGAGTGGTCCCAGGACTGAACCCTGAGGTACTCCACTTGTCACTTGTCTGGAGCTGGATTTGGAGTCGGCTACTTTTACAGTCTGGGTTCTGTCAGTAAGCCAGTTGGCAACCCATCGAGTAATGTAGGGATTTATGCCCAGCTTAGTAAGTTTATCTATGATTCCAGAGTGGGGGATGGTGTTGAAGGCCTTGGCAAGGTCCAGATAGGCTATGTGGACCTCCTTACCCTTGTCCACAGCTCTGGAGATTGATTCAAAGAAGTCAGTCAGGTTCAGAAGACAAGATCGGCCCTTCATAAACCCAAACTGGGTGGGGTCCAGTGTTTGAAGGTTGCCAATGTCTTTGTTTATAAGTTCCATGATAATGCGTTCCATGCTCTTGCAGATCAGGCTCATCAGACTGATGGGACAGTAGTTCCCGGGATCCAAGGTGGATCCCCCCTTGTGGAGTGGGATAACTATAGCTGTGCGCCACTCAGTGGGCACGAAGCCTGAGGTGAGGCTATGATTAAACATGACACTTAGGTGAGGTGCCAGTTCATTTTGTAGTTCATGTAGTACACAGCCTGGGATGTCATCTGGTCCCATGGATGCTGTATTCTTAGTTTTGGAGAGTGCAGTTTCTACCTGTGTGGCCGTGATTACCGGAATTTGGCAATCTTTTGGTATTGAGATGGGTCCTTTAGGAGGTGAGAGGGGGGTGAAGTTGGCACAAAGTCGATCTGCCAGGATATTGGCAATATCCTTGGGATCAACATATTTAATGCCATTCTGTTGAATCTCAGAGCAGATCTGAGCATTGCCATTTAGATTCTTGACATAACTATAGAATGCCTTGTGGTTGTCTTTGGAATCTTTGGCAATTTTATTTTCATAACTAGCTTTTGAGGATTTATTGAGGGATCTCAGCTTCTTCCTGACGCTGGTGAGGGAGTTTTTTGCATCCTAGGATTTTCCTCTTTTCTGCAACAGTTTCTTCCTTCTGTTGTATAGTTTGTTTATAGCAGGGGACCACCAGATTGGCTTCCTTTTTTTGGAGAAGAGCATCTTGGTTCTATTTGGGATGGCATGATTCATGCATGAGTGGATGTGCTCATACAGTGCCTTAGTGTAAGATTCTACTAGGAGTCTGTGATGTACACCAGTTGTACCAAAGAGAAAAAGCTAGCAGTGGTCCTTTTTCATATAGACCTAGCACAAGTACATAGAGATGAGATGGTCACTTCAGCACTAAATCTGCAACTCAAGAATATAACGACAAGATAACAATAGTTCTAGTGTAAAATCTAATTATTAAGTGTAAATCTATCCCAGCCAAAAATAAATCCCAGTTATTATAGTCAGCTATTGGCATCTTCCTTTCATTCTTGATACTACATGCAAGGTTTTATATCCTTTTTTCCATTCATTGCTTTATTGCAGAGTTAAAATTATTTGCCCCTGGTTAGGTTGGTCATAGAAACATGCATGTGGCTGAGAGATGGTGAAGCAGGGATATGCTGCTTGGCCTACTGATAGATGAAAGTTTACATGCATTAGGCGAAATTCCTATATATCTGAGGCATGTGTGGGCCTAAAGCACTGTCTATTGCCAGAACTCCTACAGTGAATATGAAGTAAAATTATCTTTCTTCAGTTTGGCTACACTTTAGAAGGCATAATTATTAACAACTGAATGTTTTAATAGTGATTAGCATGATTCCACCCACGAGAGGGAAATTCCTCCTCCCAGATTTAACTTTAAAGCTCACTTCTACTCAGAAATGCACAGTATAAAACCACCTGTAATGCAATCAGGCAGTGCATATGGATATACACTTACACGTTTTTTCTATTTTCATATAGTACATTATGGCAAAACAACAATATCTAAAAGCAATACACTGATGTCTTTTGATGTCTTTGCAGTCTAATTCTGTTCAGCAGTAACATTCAGTTAAACTCAGATTTGGCACAGACTGCTTACTTCTTGTTTTACTCCCACCAGTCTGCATTCATGGTAGTCATTAACTTTCACATACTTTATTTGCTCTGAATCTAGTTTCTAGGGACAAAACCAAGCTCATCAAGGACTTTAAGAAGGCTCCAATATTCCTACAGGATATATATTAATGAGTTAGTGGTTTGTTTGTCTTTTATATTTTACTCCCACTCAATTAGGCAAAAAGGGGAAATTGCAACAGCTGTTAGTCACAAAATCTCGGTTCTTGTTCCAGAGCTGCTGGAACCAATACCAGTTCTTATGACCTTTTGCTGAGTAGCTGTTTTTGCCAACACTGTTTCATTCTGCTTAGTTTATGTATTTGCTTGTTAACTTGGTAGGTGGGCTGGACTGTTGACCCTTTTCAGCCATGACCTGGATACAGATCACAGTTACAAACAACTGCAATCACAGTTAGATAAAGGAATATACCTTGTCATCCCTTGTACCTCCTTACTCTACCTTCTTCACTTACTTCCTTAGTTCTAAAAAAATTTCTCCCCTGATTTTCACTCTAAATATACCACAAGCCTGTTTCCCTCACTTCATATTGCAATTCATGTTTGTATTATACTAACTTACCTTTAATTTATCTATAAACTGTTTAAAATTTCTATAAATATTAAATGATTGTCATATAACTTGTTTTGATTCTTAACCAATATTTTTATATTATTACTAATTTGGTATAATTATTTAACCTGCAGATGTTTTATTGTTCTTAAAATGTTTTGTAATAATTTGGAGCTTTTCTCCCTGGGCCTCCACTGAAAATGGGCTTCTACCCAGTTGGACATTCCCAGTAATCAAATGTCAATAAATAAATATTAAAAAAAGGTGATAATTTTCTCTTTCAGTCTAAGTGTAATGCTTACAATCTTACAATCAGTATTACATTTAAATACAAGCACTGACAAGAGGTGAGCAGTAATGCTTTAATGCTGTGATTTATTTTAACTGTGAGTTACATCACTGTCTTGTTAAGACATTTGTGGTGTAATTTTAAACAACACAATTTCAGTATGAAAAAATGTGTACAGGCAAGATAGTTGTCATGGCAGCAAATGGGAGAAATCAAAAGAAACAGAAAATTGAGATAGAAGAGAAAACAGTGTACTAGGTGAAAAAGTATTTGAAAGGGGTGATTGAGGAGAAGGAAAGTGTGAATGAAGAGGTTGAATCTAAAGTAGGAGGGGTTGCAGACAACTATCATAGAGTGTTGGAGTAACAAGTGACAGAAGAATGTCAAAAAAGCAGACAGAGCTCTTAAGAAAGTTACGTGTTGGAAATGAAGTGCCTGTGACGGGTGGTTGGATGCACACCGTTGGAGAGACAAAAAGATGATAAGCATAAGCCCAAGTAGTTTTAGTTACAGAGAAAGTCGAAGAGAACAGATTACAGTGGCTCAGGCAAATGTGCAGGAAAGCAGAAAATGGTTTAATGAAGAAGATTTTGGAGATACAGGAAGAACGTAAGAGGGAATGAGGATAAGATGGATAAGATGTATGAAAGAAAACCTGTGCCAGTCAGGCATGATTGTCAAAGAAGGGAGAAGAGTGGCACTGAATCAAGAATGGTACTTGACAGTTAATGTAGCACCCCAATCCATGAAGAAAAAATGGGGAAAAGGGGGTTGATAGTGATAATCATCATGAAGAGTTTATGAAAGAAAGATTGTCAAGTGTGTCTGTGTACTTTGATAGATATTTTTATAGAGTGTAAGATTCAACATATAAGAAGACCACAGAAAGAGGAAGAGAAGACAGAGGACAGGTAAACATCTATTTATCTATATCTATCTATATATAAATATGTGTGTATATTTGTACAGCACAATCAATCTAGCTGTGTGTGTGTGTGTGTGTGTGTGTGTGTGTGTGTGTGTGTGTATATATATATATATATATATATATATATATATATATATATATATATATATATATATATATATATAAACACTTTATAACCTCGAATTACTGAAATGTCGAATTTCAGTATCTCGAGACTATAAAGCCAAATGTTAAAAATAGCGAAAAGTCATAATTGCGAACTCGAATATATGTCGAATTTGCGGTTATGACCTTACGCTGTGTAATGTCCAGGATTGTGTTTTGATGGTGCGTGGTGCCATGTGTGGATGTAGGTGTTATGCCAGGTAAGTGTTTTCTAAGGGTTTTGAGTGGGAGTTAGAGTGTGTGTGAGTGTGCTGATGTGTTTGATGTGTGTGTGAGGGGTTGGAGAATGTGCGTGTGTGAGTTGGCTTTTGTTTTGTGATTGTGCGATCTCGGAGTTAGTATATATAAGTAGGGGGGTGTGGGGGTGTGTATGAGTTGTGTATGTGTGTAGTTTTGTTTGTTTATGTTGTGATGTGGGTGTTGTGGTGTATGTGTGGTATAGTGTGTGCGTTTTTTTCAGTGTTGTGAATTTTGCGTTTTTTTTTTTGTGTCAGTGTTTTGTGGATTCGGTTTTATAGTCTCGAGATATTGAAATTCGATATTTCAGTATTTCGAGGTTATAAAGTGAATACATATATATATATATATATATATATATATATATATATATATATATATATATATATATATGTATGTGGCTCTACTGAAACTAATCTAAATTTCAATAGATAAACTTGGAAAATATTGTCAAAAATAAGTAAAAAATTACACTGCAATGTGCATGCTCCTACAATTAACCTTGAAGCATGAAAACAAAAACAATGTTTTTTTTCCCAATGGGCAAATTCCCCTTGCACCCCCCCCCCAACTCTGCAACTTAAATATACAAATTCCAAGATCACGCAATACTGCAAAAAGGGCTTATTTCCCAACTGCTCCATTACATCAGTTTCTCATGACTCATTTTGATGATTAAGTAATTGCTTTTATAATTTCTTAAAATGAGAATTTTCTCTAATTTCTGTTAGCGGGTGATTTTAGTTTGCTGGTACAATTTTTGCGAAGCTTTTCTCTCTCAGTAGTGGATAGTTGAATATGGGGTGTAATAATGTTAGAGTGTTATTAGATTCATAGGTTCATAGGTAGGTACTAGGCTATTGGCCCTAAGGTCTATATATAACTTGCCAAAAATGTACCCTGGCTTTCGCCACCCAAGAAAAATTATTTTCCTGTGCCCCTGTTGAGCAGAGCCACAGAAGTGATCCCCAGGGTAAATTTCCTATTTCTCATCCAGTCATCAAGATTTTTCTTGAAGAGTGCTAATGAGGAGCTCTGTTTGACATAGATAATTTTGACATAGATAATTACAGACGACTGCAAACTGGGCGCCATAGTGGAAAGTGCATCGGACACGGATATCCTTCAGAAGGGACTCACGGAAACAGATAGCTGGTGCCAGAGCCATGGCCTGAAGTTAAACGCCAAAAAATGTATAGTCATACCCTTCGGGAAAAACAAGGTAACCCCAAGCTACCATATAGGTGGCAATCCACTAAGCACAGAAGAGGTTATCAGGGACCTGGGGACCCAGGTTGACAGTGGCCTTTCTTTTGACACTCACGTTGCTAAAGTGGTTAGAAAGACCTTCTACATTGCCCACCTGATCATGAAGGGATTCACATCCAGATCTAGTGAGGTCATTGTTCCCCTGTACTCTTCACTTATCAGACCAATGATCGAGTACAATGCCCCATTCGGGATGTATCTCACCCGACATCTGCAGCAATTGGAGACCCCAAAAGTTCCTCACCAAAAGGATAAAGGGACTCCAAAATCTGTCATATGCTGCCAGATTGAAGAAACTCCAGCTCTATTCAGTCGCATACTGTCTGCTCAGAGGTGACATGTGCCTGACATACAAGGCCATGTCCAACCCGGAATTAATGGACATGCTCCACCTCAAAAATCCAAATCCACCAAAACCACTAGAGCAAGCGACTTAAACCTTAGCACGGATATAAATAGGACGTGCTGGAGGGATAGATTTATCACTCAGAGACTCCCTATGCTGTGGAATAAAATCCCAGTCCATGTGAGGCAGAGCACCTCGCTGACTCTGTTCAAGAGAAATCTAGACCTGTGGATGGGAGATCGTAGGTTTACCCCGGGAATCATCTCTGTGTCACTGCTGGACAGAGGCACAACAAACTAATGGGCAAAGTATTTTTTCATATAAGGGGTGGCATAAGCCACAAAAATTTGGGCTAGGCTTATAAATGCCTTAGGGCAGATAGCCTAGTATAAACCTATGAACCTATAAGTAGTCTGTTCCAGAGTATGGGAAGTCTCTGGGACAGGAATCTATCCCTCCAGCATGTTCTGTTTATTGTGGTGACAAGGTTTAGGTCCCTAGAGCATGTAGCTTGGAGGGATTGGGATTTCTTTAAGTGGAGCATGTCCAACAGCTCTGGGTTTGACATAGCTTTGTATGTTAGGCAGAGATCGCCTCTGAGTAGGCGATGTGCGACGGAGTAAAGCTGGAGTTTTTTGAGACTGTCTTTGTAGGGCATCTGTTTGAGGCCAGTAATCCTCTTTGTGAGGTATTTCTGTGGCCTTTCCAGTTGTTGTAGATGTCTTGTGAGGTACATACCAAAAGGGGCGTTGTACTTTATAATGGGTCTAATGAGTGATGAGTAGAGGGGAACAATTACCTCTTTTTTTCTGGATGAGCAACCTTTTGTGATGAGGTGAGCCATGTAGAAGGATTTCCTGACCACTGTGGCGATGTGATTATCAAAGGAGAGACTACTGTCCACCTGTGTCCCAAGGTCTCATCACATTTTTGGCATTAAATAGACTACCAGCTATGTGGTAGTTCATGGGTACAGAGTTTTTACCAAAGGGGATGACAATACACTTTTTGGCATTGAGCTTCAGGCATCTGTCTCAGTGAGGCCCTTTTGTAGTATGTCCACATCATTAGGAGTTTCAATTATGGCTCCTAATTTGCAGTCATCTGCAAACTTTGTTAGCCAAAGACCTTCTGTGTTAGCCTGTACTTCAGAAAACTAGATACCAAACAGGAGAGGACCCAGGACTGAACCCTGTGGTACTCCACTTGTCACTGGTCTTATGTCGGATTTAGAGTCTGCTACTTTCACAGTGTGGGTTCTGTCCATGAGCCAGTTGGCAACCCATCTTGTGACATAGGGATTTATACCTAGTTTAGTGAGCTTATCTATAATTCCAGTGTGGGGGATGGTGTCGAAAGCCTTGGCGAGATCTAGATAAGCTGTGTGAACCACCTTACCCTCATCTATGGCTTTGGTGACTGCTTCAAAGAAGTCAATCAGGTTTAGGAGACATAATCTGCCTTTTACAAATCTGAACTGGGTAGGGTCCAGAGTTTGGAGATTACCAATGTCTTTGTTTATGAGTTCCATGATGGTACATTCCATGACCTTGCAGACCAGGCTCATCAGGCTAATGGGGTGGTAGTTCCTGGGGTCTGTCATGGCTCCCCCTTTGTGGAGTGGGATAACCGTTGCGGTGCACCATTCAGTGGGCACAAAGCCTGAGGTGAGGCTATGACTGAACATGGTTCTTAGGTAGGGTGCCAGTTCATTCTGTAGTTTGTGTAGAATGCAGCCTGGGATATTGTCAGGTCCCATGGATGCTGTGTTCTTGGCTTTGGAGAGTGTGTTTTTTACCTGTGCAGCCGTGATTACAGGAACTTTGCATTCTTCCGGTATAGAGATGGTCTCTCTAGGGGGTGAGAGGGGGCTAAAGTTAGCACTGAACCTATCTGCCAGGATGTTGGCAATATCAGTTGGTTCTGTATATTTAGTGCCATTGTGCTGTAACTCAGAGCAGATCTGAGTGTTGCCATTGAGATTCTTGACATATCTATAGAATGCTTTGTGGTTGTCTTTAGAGTCAGTGGCAATTTTGGTTTCGTAACTAGCTTTGGAGGATTTTATGAGGGATCTCAGCTTCTTACTGAGGTTGACCAGGGAGTTCCTTCAGTCATGGGATTTTACTCTTTTTTGCAACAGTTTCTTTCTTCTGTTGTAGAGTTTGTTTATGGCAGAGGACCACCAAATTGGCTTCCTTTTTTTGGAGGATAGCATCTTGATTCTATTAGGGATAGCATGATCCATGCACTCGTGTAAGTGATTATAAAGTGCATTTGTGTAGGATTCAGCAGTTGTACCTATATTGTCCGTCTGCATGGGTGTCATGAAGTTTGCCACTACTGTCTTAAGAAGTGTGAAGTTGGCTTTGGAGAAGTTTTTATGGTGGTTTCCCTAATTGGGGGTGGGATGTGGATGTCTAGGGTGATTAGCTTGTGGCTGGATCTGACCAACGAGGAATTGACCTCTGGTGTGGAACAGCAGTTTCCCATGTTGGTAATGACCAGGTCTAGGATATTGCTACCCCTGGTGGAGGTATGAATAAGTTGATCCAAGGTGTTGGAATTTATGAATTCCAGAAAAGTTGAGCAAAAGAGTTGGTACATGCGTAGTTTTCCCAGTTAATGGTGGGGTAGTTGAAATCACCCATTATTAGGGTGTTAGGTTGTACCCTAATACTTTCCAGTGTATCAAGAAGTGAGGAGTGGGAGTCCTGGGGCATGGTGGGGAGTCTGTAGCAGGCTACAATTTGGATTGTGGTCTTGCCCAGAGTTAGCTGTACTTGGATAATCTCGGATGCATTATGCTGTGCAACTAGCCTGGAGGTGTGAATATCCTTAATGAATATGGACACACCTCCACCTTCAGTGCTTTGTTCCGGGTTAGGTGGCAGAAAGGTGTGGTATGAATTATAGCCTGGTAATGCAGGGGTGCTCTCTGGAGCTTTGAACCAGGTCTCTGTCACTGCACAGATGTCAATGTTCTCCATTTTAAGGAGTACCTTGAGTGAGTGCATTTTGAGGTTTAGACTTCTAGCATTGAGTAGCATTACCCTCAGATTTTGCTTGCATGTACCTCTTATGGTGGTGAATTTGTCATTTGAACCTTGCCTAAAAAAGGCACTATAGGAGTGGCAAGAGCCTTAGCCAGTATCCGGAATCCCAAGGGCGACAGGTGCAAGCCATCTCTGGCAAAGCATAGTGGTCTGTCGATCATGTTGTCCCAGGCAGACAAATACTGGATCCATTTAGAATGACACCAGAAGCTTAGCCAATTGTTGAAGTCAATCATTTCATCCTTGTACTGTGGCATCATTCTGGGTGATGGCAGGATGCTACTCAGGGCCAGGGTCATACCTGCCTGGGCTACATGTTTGGAGAGCTCCTCCATTTCTCTTTTCATGTAGTCCAGGGAGGTACGTCTCAGGTCATTCACACCAACATGGACAATGACAATGTCATATTTGTACTTGTTGTGGAGTGACCTGAGTGTGTGCATTATGTGGCAGATCCTGGCACCTGACAGGCAGCTGACAGTAACTTTCTCCTTGTTTAGCCTGGTGAGTGGAACATCTGTGTGCCTGATTATAGAGTCACCTATGACTAGAGTGTTGGGTACGTTGTTATGCCTTATGGGCTGTGGTTGAGTGGCACACTGAGCTTGTGGGCTATGTGTCATTTGGGTTGTGTTGGGGGGTGGAGTTTGCTTACGTTTCTGCTTTGGAGGTCCCTGATGCTTGGGCAGGTTTTTATTGAGAGCCTCTGCGAATGTAGGTGTGTGTTTTGTGTTTCTATGCATGTGTTTTGGTGGTGTAGGTTTTGAGGGACTATATGATGAGTGTGGTGTGGTGCAAGTGTTTACCTTCTCCTCTTGACTGTCTAGTCCAGTTTTGTGTGAAGAGAGCTTTGCTTCCATTTTGACAATATAAGTGCATCTCTCACAAGTTGTAGTGTTGGGTGGTAGGAGGAGAGGGTTATCTGTGTACATGAGGCAATTGCTGCATTGCCCCAAGATGCCCAGATTCATCAGGTAGTCAGGATAAATCACCAGGAGCTGATCCTTGGACATGCCTGGATAGGTGCTTATTTATTAAGTACTAAAAACTGCTTTCCTCTAGACAAGTGAGGAAAGTTGAGTGCTGTAGTAATTTGCAGCTTATTTAGTGCTTATAACGAGTTCTGAACAAGTGCTGAGTTCAAAGAAACAGATTTGAATGATGAAACTAGAAAACTGGCTAGTTCTAAGAAACAACATTAAGCTAGAAGGCTTCCCTCCAAAACAGGAAGGCTTGGGGGCTCAGAAGCCTACAAACAGTCTAGACCACTTACAGGAAAAGCAGGAAACAAGCTTAATTTTTTTTTCTTTGGTTTTTGTTTACCAAATGCTCTCTTTGTACATTGTAGGAGTGCCTGAAATCAGAATATGATCTCACTGCACTCAGTTGAGTGAGCAAATAAGATGGGTCCAGAAGGAGTATCCAAACACAAATTTACAAGAGGGGAAGGCAGTTTCAAAGCCACCAAGATTAACTTTATTATTATCCAAATTAACTAAATTAACTAAAAATGAATGCCTTTCCGTATGCCCTCCTTAATCAAGATTATTATCTTGATTTAGAGGGCATAAGGAGAGGCATTAATTTTTAGTTTATTCTCAGTGTGGGGCAATAATGCTGGTAAAGTAACTTGAATATATGAGAAGAGAGCACGGTGATGGACCTAGCAGTAATAAGAAAACAGTTAGTCTTTTATAGAGAAATAAAGTGATCTCAAACCTAGGAGACAGGTTCAGAAAGTACATTGCAAAAGCAGTTGTGCTATGGTACAAATGTGATAGTTTCACAGTAAGATTACACACTCCCCACCTCATTGTGATTGTAATCATGATAGTGCTTGATATTTTAACACCTAAAACTAATACTGATCAGTAAAGTGCAGACAGACAGGGGACCTGACTCAGTGTATACCTCCTCCCAACACCATTACTAGAAGTGTTGTTCAAGACATTACGCAGATGCATCCTTTTGTATCAGTTTAAAAATCAGTACTGGCAGAACTGTGTACCTTGTCATCTATGGCCATATGAACGTACCCATCCAGATGGCCATTATGAATGTTTTTGAGAGTCATTTCACACTGTCCAATCTGTATGTATCAGATGCAGGTGGACAAAAGATTTTGTCTCCACGTCAATGAAGTAAGCAAAGATAGAAGTCTTCGCAACCATCATACACCTGACACTGTGGATTTAATTTTTCCCTTATTCATTATATTAAATATTCTGCATAATCAGGTGATTGAAGGAGGCAGTTAGTCAGTGTTATCAGCCTCCCATTTTAGGTTATTCAACATTCGAGCCATCTCGTGCCATCTTGAAGACCCCTGTGGATTCATTACTCCCCAGCCAACAATTCAGGCCATCTGTTCTTAGGGACTACAACTCCCCTTGATAAAAAGTTACTTTCTCTGTCCACATCAAATAGACTACCCACTAGCTGCATGGAGTAGTCTTTCCTTCTTCATCTTCCTAGCTGCTTCAATTCCATCCCTTCACTTTTACTATTTAGCACGTTGTGCACTCTTATCATATTTACATTGTCTTTGCTAGGGGCTAAAGATTTCAAGTTCCACAATTCCAGGCTCTCACTGTATTTCATTCCCTCCATCCATGAATACCACTCCTGATCTTCTTTTAGATGCTTTCTAGTTATTTTATTACATCCTTTCCCTGTACCCAATACTGAAATGCATACTGTATTCTACACATAACTTCACCAGCATCTTACAGTGTTGAAGTAGAATCTCTATTTCACCTGAAGACTTGGAAGTATCTGTGCTGCAGAATACAGGCCAACACTTTATTGGCTAATCCTGTTGCCTTTTCTACTTGTGCTTGATGGTCATCACTGACTTCCTCAATTGCCAACATACCAATGTGTGCTCCTGGCCTCCCACTCCTTTCCACTGCTGCAGTGATGCCTTGAAATCCCTGATGTACATACTAAGGTCTTCTTAAGGTGTTGTGCCTCCTTGTTTACAGGTTAAAAAACTTATATGTGACCTTTGAATTAGAATGTCCTAAATGAAAATGCTGAAATTATTTGCAGTGAAATTCAAGCAACACCTCTCTCATCACCTGAAGAGAACTTTCAAATACCCTTTCAGGATTTTCTTCCTGTCCAGGACTGTGATCCTAAGCAGAAGCACCGCTGTTTACTTATGATATGAGACTTTCCCAGTGGCCAAACTTCTATTAAATATTTCTGCAAGTGGTTCTGCCAATGTTCTGCCTAGGTTTTTGGGAAGTGTAATCAGTAGCTCATCTAAGCCATGTACTAGGCCATCCTCTACTCTGACCAGTTCCTTTTCTACCCTTCTTCCAACTGAACTACTCAGTTAATTCTTACTGCTCTTACTTTCTTCTTCACATGCCAACATAGCACCCTTTCTTTTTTATGTAAAAACTGGGAAAAATGTGTTTATTGCATCAGTAAAATTTTGTCATCATAGCTTTCCTTCTAACATGGATTGGCCAGTTTAAACAGGTGTTCACATTTTCTGTTGTCCAGAAAAATATATTTCCCTCCTTACTTTACCCCAGGAATATTTTCCTCTCTAGTTCAGCCTTAGCCTGCTTAGTCACTTCTATCCTTGTAAGGAGATAAGTCCTCTTTTCTTCTTCCCATCTTTTTTTTGTGCCCTTATTTGTGAGTACTGCCTTGATTGCCCCACTCAGCACTTCCCTGTCCTACTGATTTTCTCCTTTCTTCCTTCCTTTGAACAAAGACTCATCAGTATGTTTCAGAATACTATTCCTACTCCTCTCCTTCTTCCTTTTGTGTTAGTTCCTTCTGCACCTCCACTCTCAGCTGCTTGTAGTCCATTGGTAGTTCTAAACTGCTGTTTGTTTTCTTTGAGGCGTCACTGCTTTGACTAAGGTGAATCTTACTGTGCTATCAATTAGTAATGAGGTCATTTCCACTTGCACACTTGCACACTTCTCCCGACCTGGACATGACTAAATATAGCAGCTGAACAAATTCTTCCTAATGCAGACCTTCTATCAGGATCCAGCCAGTGGATAAGTTCAGAGGTCAGTCTACAAGTGAATTGATGTATGTCTGTACCTATATACATACACAGGAATGATATACAAAGAAAATTACTGGACCAAGTATGGCACTTTGAAATACTACTTTCTTAATCCATGTGTGCTTTATGGATCATCAGCAAATATTATGAACCATGTACTGCGGTGGTGGTGCTGCGGTAGCGTTGTTGCCTCACAGTTAGACGTTGCACGTTCGATTCTCAGTTAGAGCGTCTTCTGTGTGTCGACACACGTGAATGGGCATTCCTTTGTTGAAGGTTGTGCGTTAGGCCCGGCAAGCCAGCATGTAAAAAAATCTACTGCCAATCATTAGCGGACCGGAGTTCCGCTGAGGTGACCCCTAACCGGGAAAAGCCGAAAGACAGTAGATTATGATTTTTAGTATTAAGTTTGCTTATGTAGTGATCTGCATATCCAGTCATAACAGATTTCTCTCTTTCTGCCTTTTCTAGTCAAATTATGAAATTAAGTTATAGGTCAAATGATTTACTTTATTCCATAAATGCTGTGATCATATTGCAGTAGCATTTGTACACAGTCTTTAATCCTCATCAAAGAAGCATCCACTTTTGGAACACTCTTTAACAATTTGATGGGTTTTTTCTAATCTGTTTACTAGGCAGTTCCATGTACTAATTAGAGACAGCACACTTTTTTCTACCAAAACTTATACATAACATGTTATTCAAAAAGCCTGGACAAGTCTAAGAGGACTGAAGTTACTTAATTCCTTCCAATGGAAAGGAGATGGGAAACAGCTGTGTGTACTGGAATACAATAATCTCCTTAAAAAGATAACAAACTTGTCTTAGTGTAAGTGATTAATTAAGTATGAAAGTAAATGGAAATGATGTTTCAGCAGTAGTCTCTGCCAGATGTAGTGGAGCTAAGCCTTCATATCTTTACAAATAATGTGTGCTGAGAGTTTAGCACATCATCATGATTACTAAAAAGCAATAAAATCTGCCATTTCAGATAACATGACAGAAAAGGAGTAGTTACATAACCTGAATTCCAGTGTCATAACATTCCAGATTATCAAACCTATAAAGGGCAATTTAATCAACATCATTGGCTTCTGAATAGTATGGGTGTTTGTGCACTTGTAAGAACTGCGTAAATTCATTGTTTTGCATCTGTCCATAGTGTTGAAGACGTGGCAGGTAGGCCTATATACTACAGTAATAGCTGTCAGGGATAATGCCAAAAAACTTACTGTTGCCCCCTCCCACACAGCTAGCATTTTAAAATACACACATTTATCCAAATGCTGCTTCCTGTTCACTTAAGAAACAAACAGATCATTTTTAGGTGTTACATGCTCCCATGACCAAAACATCTGTTTTTAGAGGCACAGTATGGTCTCTGAGGATGTAATGTATGGACCTGTGCTATAGACATTATTCAGTTCTTAACATCCTGAGCTCAGTGAACTATATTGTTTCTCAGAAGTGCTTAGAAAACATATATTTAACTGTGTGACCTCAGTATAGTTGGCTACTTCTTCATTAGTTGTTATTCAACACCTATAAAGAATATGTGTTTAAACAATTTCTTTGTTTGGATATCAGGAACTAATAATGAATTAGAAGAGAGATTAAAAAAAAAAAAAAAAACAGCCATTTGGATATAAAAGGCAGTTCTTTAAATCACGTTAGGCATACAACAAAAACACGTCTGAAATGTAAGTAGCAGTGATGGGCATGTAGTTTATCCATAAAAGTGCAGTTAAAACAAATATTTTATAATTAAGCTATTTGCCATTTCTTCCAAGAATATAACATTAACTCCATGATAAAAAGCACAAATGGCAAGTGAACTCAGCACTTATACTTCTTGGTATTTTGCTGTTAATTTTGTAGTGTCCAGAACATATGCTCATTTCCCTTCACTGTCCAGCAATGTGGAAGGTAAAGCAGTAACATGCTTTCTTCCTGCTACACTGATTAGGCATTGTTACAAAAAGTACACAAGTTGCAAAGGTGACTGAGTTAGAAAATAGCTTTAGAAATGCACTGCTTAACTGCTATAATGTCTGTGCTTTGGGGGATAATCATGTTTTCATTTTGCTTACTGTAATATAATTTCTTAATTTTGCTTCCTTAAACCTGCAGGTGAAGAAGATCCATGGAGAGAGAAGAGCCTTAGGACACATGGGAGAGCAGGAGATATGCTGACCAGTATACCACACCCATAGGAGAGAAAATACACCAGGTAAGAAGTGCATCTAGAAATTTCTTCAGTGGGCACATGGGTATGTAGGTAAGAAGCCATGCCTGAGAGCCAAAACAGGCTACTGGAGCAGTAGTAAGATGACATTAAGCAGTATTATTAAGCACTGACTTGCCACAAAAAAGGCACAATCAGCACTTTTAATCATTTAATAATTTATTGTCCTATTCTGAACTTGTTTTACATTTTACTTCCTTAAGCTAGGGGTACAGTTTTTGGTTATACCCCTGAAAGGTTTGATGGCTACCAGAGAGATAGTTTCTGAAGTCACACCACTGGCACACAAAAAGTTAAAGTAAAAAAGTGTATAAAAATCTAATTCAATAACCAATTCACCAAATTCAAACTGGCCCTAGATATAAAAATAATATTCATTGTTGCCTTGTATATGATCTAACTCTACACCCACACTAGAGCTATACACTAACGCTTACAGTGCTCACTCTTGGCCTAGCATCCCAGACCCCTTTCTCACCACTATTTCTATGAACCACATTGTCTTACAATGCCCCTTACCTACAGTAACTATGTTTCGTATAAATTATTTCACACACACACACACACACACACACACACACACACACACACACACACACACAAAAATTCCTAGAGAAGGTTGGTAGAATTTTCAAGTTCTCCACAAATTTTATCCTGGTAAATTAGTATTATTGCCACTCAATTTGGCTAAAGGTCTACACCATTTACCAATGTCACACTTGATTAACAGACAAATATATAAAATAGAAATAATACCACACTGGTAATATGTTAAGTGATCAGGCTTTGGAGGTGGAACTTACAGTTTGACAACCTACAGTGCTAGATAATACTCTCTTCTGATAAAATAAATAATACCAAAAATATGAATACTAGACATGCATTGAAATGTATGTAGACAATAAAATAATTTGAGATGCTGCTAACAATTAAACATACAGAGGTATAAACATATGCACAAGAAGTAGAAAGAATAATCAGTGATACAGACAGAATGTTTGCAGAAAATCTGACATGCAGTGAAATAAACCTAGCTGATTCTAACTTAAGGAAATACTAGACCTAAGTATACTAGGTTACTAGAATGTTTACTAGGCATATGCAAACAGTGACTCACATAGGTAATGGCAATAAGAATTCCCTCTTAGAAGTCCACAAAAAACAGACTCCATATTACCCTGCAGTGTTAAACTTAGGACAGAAAGGGGCAGCTGATTATCTTTTTTTCCCAAATGTTTTAAAACTTCTTAGAAGTCCACAAAAAACAGACTCCATATTACCCTGCAGTGTTAAACTTAGGACAGAAAGGGGCAGCTGATTATCTTTTTTTCCCAAATGTTTTAAAACTTACATGGAACAATAAGATCTAGTCCTGTCAAATTATAGCAGAAGCTGCTGAAATATATCATGAAAGTATTGGATAGAAATAATGTAGTAGCTACATCCAATCACATCCATGGACACCACTCCAGTTACTAAGACAAAGAGAGAGATAGTAGAGAGGAGAGGAGTCTGTAAAATGTAGATGATGGTCCATATAGATCAGTCAACAAAGTCATAAATAAATAAAGATGAAGCAGGTGGCTTGGCAATGCAGGAAAAATATAGCTAAGTTGGCACCAGAAGACAGTGAACAAAGCTCAAGACCTCTATTGGATTTTTCCAGTGGATCAGAAGGGAATTGACCAGAGGAGCTAAAGTTGCTTAAAGAAGGGTCTAATCTATAAATAAGGAAAAGTGAGGCTGGAGCTCATACACTACATTGATTGCTTTTGATCTTACTTCCATTTCCCTACTTTCTCTCCATCTCACTGTCTAATTCTTTTCATCATGAGAGCACTGCTAGGATTCTGTACAAGAAGGAAAAACAGACAACAAGAAAGGATGAATAGTACAGCTTAATGAGGGTGACAGATGATGAATCATAAACAGCATAGTAGAGGAAAGATCCTCTAAGACCTTGAGAAAATAAAGACAAGAGTATAGTTTTTGCTATTTATATAATGCAAGACACAATCACAGAAGCTGGAGAAAGTTTCTAGACACTCACATATATAGGTTGTTTAAAGGGCAACATTCCATATTTTAAAGGAGATATCTTTAGCATTTACAATATGTGTTACTAGATGGGAGGTGGGACATGTAAATATATTCTGAACCCTGTGACTGTTTAAACGCTTATGCAGTTTCTCATTTAAAGCAGTGGTACTGGATTTATTTATTCCTGTGTTTTATGTGACAAAATGTAGTACATGTGTCATCTTGGAGTTAAATGACTGGGACTGTTGATTATTCTCTGCTGTTGGGCAGGTTATGGAGGAGTCTTAGGGAGACACATCTCATTATCTTGGGGAACCTGACTGCTAAAAAATATAGTTGTGCTTGAGTATATTATATGTATCCAGTGTAAGGAGTTATGTTTTTAATTTTGCATCAAGTTTTATATTTTTAACTTTTGACAGACAGAGGGAGTTTGAGTATTTCAGATTATTCATTTAGCTGTTTTTGTGTTTTAAATTAGGATTAGGATACTTCTGCTTTAGAAATGTGTAGCAGGCCTGTTTATTATAAGGTTTATGCTGCAGATTGTACATTAATAATGATGTAAAAGGGCAGAAAGGGATATTACTTCATAGTAATCCTACTGATGTTGTTAAATTTATCTACAAACAGTGCTAAGACTGTTATTATCATTTGTTCAAGACTGTTTCTTAAATAAAGACTGTGATATGAGACTTCTATAGGCAAGAGGACCCATAAGTCTGACCAGCTTAATATGCAAAGCGATGAAAAGACTTATTATGGAACTAATCAATCAGTACACAGGTAACCTCCAAACACTGGACTTATCTCAGTTTGGATTCGTCAAGGGCAGGTCATGCTAAGTCAACCTGCCTTACTAAGCTAGAAAAGTCCAGTTTCAGATACCTGCTGATACCTGGACTGTGTTTAAGCTTCTGTGTTGACCATACCTTACTTGGGCAAAAAGGAGGTTTCTTTGTTCACCAGTGACAGTGGGGAGCTCTGAACAGCCTACCTGTCATTGGAGGAGTGGTTTCTGCCCAGAAACTGTAGTTTTATTGGCCATTTTGGGTTATTTCTATCTCTTTAATCTTTCTGATATAAAAACTGCATTTGCGTGGTTTTTGCGTCTGTATGAGCTCAGCAGATCCTGCCCAGGTGTCCTGCAGAGACCTACAATTCCAGAGAGACAAAAGGAGAGACTTTGGAATGTTTAAGTACCATTTTTGGTTTTTCTTGATTGCTTATTGCTATTTCCGCCTAAACGCTCATTTTCTGGCGTTTATTGATTCTCAAAATGCTCATTTTATACTGAAAATTGCATTTATTTGTGTCTGCACTTTTAATAAGTTGTTTGTGCTGTAAATTGTATTTTTAATTGTCTCTGGCTTCCCACTCACGTGCGATAGCCATTACTGCACTGTAAAAGTTGTTTTTTTCACCTGTTTCTACTGTCTTCCTGAAAACAAAACAAAAAAATCTTGCTATTTTCCCCGCCTTACTAAGCTCGAAAATTTCAGTTTCAGATACCTGCTGATACCTGGACTGTGTTTAAGCTTCTGTGTTGGCCATACCTTACTTGGGCAAAAAGGAAGTTTCTTTGTTCACCAGTGACAGCGAGGAGCTCTGAACAGCCTACCTGTCCTTGGAGGAGTGGTTTCTGCCCAGAAAGTGTAGTTTTATTGGCAATTTTGGGTTATTTCTATCTCTTTAATCTTTCTGATATAAAAACTGCATTTGCGTGGTTTTCGCGTCTGTATAAGCTCAGCAGATCCTGCCCAGGTGTCCTGCAGAGATCTACAATGCCAGAGAGACAAAAGGAAAGACTTTGGAATGTTTAAGTACCATTTTTGTTTTTTCTTGATTGCTTATTGCTATTTCCACCTAACCGCTCGTTTTCTGGCATTTATTGCTTCTCAAAATGCTCATTTTATACTGAAAATTGCATTTATTTGTGCCTGAACTTTTAATAAGTTGTTTGTGCTGTAAATTATATGTTTTAATTGTCTCTGGCTTCCAACTCACGTGCGACAGCCATTACTGCACTGTAAAAGTTGTTTTTTTCACCTGTTTCTACTGTCTTCCTGAAAAAAAACAAAAAAACAAAAAAATCTTGCGATTTTCCTGCCTTACTAAGCTAGAAAATTCCAGTTTCAGATACCTGCTGATACCTGGACTGTGTTTAAGCTTCTGTGTTGGACATTCCTTACTTGGGCAAAAAGGAAGTTTCTTTGTTCACCAGTGAGAGTGGGGAGCTCTGAACAGCCTACCTGTCCTTGGAGGAGTGGTTTCTGCCCAGAAACTGCAGTTTTATTCATCATTTTGGGCTAATTTCTATCTCTTTAATCTTTCTGATATAAAAACCGCATTTGCATGGTTTTTGTGTCTGTATAAGCTCAGCAGATCCTGCCCAGGTGTCCTGCAGAGACCTACAATGCCAGAGAGATAAAAGGAGAGACTTTGGAATGTTTAAGTACCATTTATGTTTTTTCTTGATTGCTTATTACTATTTCCGCCTAAGCACTCATTTTCTGGCATTTATTGCTTCTCAAAGCACTCATTTTATACTGAAAATTGCTTTTATTTCTGCCTGCACTTTTAATAAGTTGTTTTTGCTGTAAATTGTATTTTTTAATTGTCTCTGTCTTCCCACTCACGTGCGACAGCCATTACTGCACTGTAAAAGTTGTTTTTTCACCTGTTTCTACTGTCTTCCTGAAAAAAAAAACAAAAAAAATCTTGCTATTTTCCTGCCTTACTAAGCTAGAAAATTCCAGTTTCAGATACCTGCTGATACCTGGACTGTGTTTAAGCTTCTGTGTTGGCCATACCTTACTTGGGCAAAAAGAAGTTTCTTTGTTCACCAGTGAGAGTGGGGAGCTCTGAACAGCCTACCTGTCCTTGGAAGAGTGGTTTCTGACCAGAAACTGTAGTTTTATTTGCCATTTTGGGCTAATTTCTATCTCTTTAATCTTTCTGATATAAAAACCGCATTTGCATGTTTTTTTGTGTCTGTATAAGCTCAGCAGATCCTGCCCATGTGTCCTGCAGAGACCTACAATGCCAGAGAGACAAAAGGAGAGACTATGGAGTGTTTAAGTACCATTTTTGTTTTTTCTTGATTGCTTATTACTATTTCCACCTAAACGCTTGTTTTCTGGCATTTATTGCTTCTCAAAATGCTCATTTTATACTGAAAATTGCATTTATTTGTGCCTGCACTTTTAATAAGTTGTTTTTGCTGTAAATTGTATTTTTAATTGTCTCTGACTTCCCACTCACGTGCAACAGCCATTACTGCACTGTAAACATTGTTTTTTCACCTGTTTCTACTGTCTTCCTGAAAAAAAAAATCTTGCTATTTTCCCACCTTACTAAGCTAGAAAAGTCCAGTTTCAGATACCTTCTGATACCTGGACTATGTTTAACCTTCTGTGTTGGCCATACCTTACTTGGGCAAAAAGGAAGTTTCTTTCCTCACCAGTGAGAGTGGGGAGCTCTGAACAGCCTACCAGTCCTTGGAGGAGTGGTTTCTGCCCAGAAACTGTAGTTTTATTGGCCATTTTGGGCTAATTTCTATCTCTTTAATCTTTCTGATAAAAAAATGCATTTGCGCTGTTTTTGCATCTGTATAAGCTCAGCAGATCCTGCCCAGGTGTCCTGCAGAGACCTACAATGCCAGAGAGACAAAAGGAGAGACTTTGGAGTGTTTAAGTACCATTTTTGTTTTTTCTTGATTGCTTATTACTATTTCCACCTAAATGCTTGTTTTCTGACGTTTATTGCTTCTCAAAATGCTCATTTTATACTGAAAATTGCATTTATTTGTGCCTGCACTTTTAATAAGTTGTTTTTGCTATAAATTGTATTTTTAATTGTCTCTGACTTCCCACTCATGTGCAACAGCCATTACTGCACTGTAAACATTGTTTTTTCACCTGTTTCTACTGTCTTCCTGAAAAAAAACAATCTTGCTATTTTCCCACCTTACTAAGCTAAAAAATTCCAGTTTCAGATACCTGCTGATACCTGGACTCTGTTTAAGCTTCTGTGTTTGGCCATACCTTACTTGGGCAAAAAGAAGTTTCTTTGTTCACCAGTGAGAGTGGGAAGCTCTGAACAGCCTACCTGCCCTTGGAGGAGTGGTTTCTGCCCAGAAACTGTAGTTTTATTTGCCATTTTGGGCTATTTTCTATCTCTTTAATCTTTCTGATATAAAAAATGCATTTGCACAATGTTTGCATCTGTATAAGCTCAGCAGATCCTGCCCAGGTGTTCTGCAGAGACCTACAATGCCAGAGAGACAAAAGGAGAGACTTTGGAGTGTTTAAGTACCATTTTTGTTTTTTCTTGATTGCTTATTGCTATTTCTGCCTAAGCACTCATTTTCTGGCATTTATTGCTTCTCAAAACACTCCTTTTATAATGAAAATTGCATTTATTTCTGCCTGCACTTTTAATAAGTTGTTTTTGCTGTAAATTGTATTTTTTAATTGTCTCTGGCTTCCCACTCACGTGCGACAGCCATTACTGCACTGTAAAAGTTGTTTTTTCACCTGTTTGTACTGTCTTCCTGAAAAAAAACAAAAAAATCTTGCTATTTTCCCGCCTTACTAAGCTAGAAAATTCCAGTTTCAGATACCTGCTTATACCTGGACTGTGTTTAAGCTTCTGTGTTGGCCATACCTTACTTGGGCAAAAAGAAGTTTCTTTGTTCACCAGTGAGAGTGGGGAGCTCTGAACAGCCTACCTGTCCTTGGAGGAGTGGTTTATGCCCAGAAACTGTAGTTTTATTGGCCATTTTGGGCTAATTTCCATCTCTTTAATCTTTCTGATATAAAAACGGATTTGAGTGGTTTTGCGCAAAGCGCAGAGGTGGTTAGCTAGGGTTAAACTGTCCCCGCCACCACTGAGTCTACTCTTCAGTTTTTCCCTTAGTACTAGCCAGTTCTTTCAGATTTAGCACTCAAATCAGCACTTTCTGACTAGCACTTGCCCCAAAAAGAGACAGAAGCACTAACAAGCTATAGTACTCGATTCCCAACAGTTGTTTTGTGGGGAACAGTCCAATTACTCTCCCCACCGGGTAAATAAGAATAACCCATTCAAGCATGTCCAAGACCCAACTCCCAGTATGTTCTCCTGTGCACCTGATGAATTTAGGCATCCTGAGGCAATGTCACAACTGCCTCATGTACACAGACAACCCTCTACCCCTACCACAAGACACCAAAATCTGAGAGAGAGATCCACTTACGTAGCCAAACTCGAGGTAAAGCTCTCTCCAGTCACAACTGGAACTGACAGTCAAGAGGAAAAGGTACCAACATGCAGCACACCACTTACTACACATAGACCCACCATACATACAACTGCTAACCCCACACATAGATACAAAAAGACATATTCGGAGACTCTAAATAAAAATCTGCGGAAACAACAGAGACCTCCAAAGCAGACATGCAAGCAACCTACACACACAAACACACCACAATCATCACATAACCACAAAGACCAGTGTGCCACACAACCACAGCCCCTAAGGCAAAACACCATACCTAACACAATTATAATAGGTGACTCCATAGTCAGGCACACTGATGTCCCTCTCACCAGGCTGGATAAAGAGAAAGTCACTGTCAGTTGCCTGTCGGGTGCCAGAATCCGCCCCATTACCCACACACTCATGTCACTCCACAACAAGTACAAATATGACTCTGTCATTGTCCATGTTGGTGTGAATGACCTGAGATGTACCTCCCTGGACTACATGAAAAGGGACATAGAAGAGCTCTCTGATTATGTAATCAATGCAGGTATGACCCTAGCCCTGAGTAGCATCTTACCCTCACCAAGTATGATACCACAGTACAAGGAAAAAATGATAAATTTCAACAATTGGCTACATTTTTGGTGTCATTCAAAGGAGATCCAGTATCTGTCTGCCTGGGATGACATGCTCGACAAGCCTTGATGCTTCACCAGAGATGGCTTGCACCTGTCACCCCTGGGATTCAGGATACTGGCAAAGGCTCTTGCCACTCCCATAGTGCCTTTTTTAGGCAAGGCTCAAAAAACAAATCCAAGACAGTAACAAGTACTAGTGATAATAAACTGAGGGTCATGCTGCTAAACGCTAGGAGGTTAACCTCAAAATGCACTCTCGCGAGGCACTCCTCAACATGGAGAACATCGATATTTGTGCAGTAACTGAGACCTGGTTCAAGGCTCAAGACAGCACCCCAGCGATTCCAGGCTACAACTCATACCACACATTTCGGCTGCAAAACCCAGACCGAAATACAAAGAGAGGAGGTGTATCCATATTCATCAGTGATAACTTCACCTCCAGACTAGTTGCAAAGTATGATGTCTTGGAGATCATCCAAGTGCAACTGACAATGGGCAAAACTGCAGTACAGATTGTAGCTTGCTACAAATCACCTTCCCAGCCCCAGGACACTCACTCCACTTTCCTCGTGGTATTGAAAAACATGATAGTCCAACCAAACACCCTTATACTAGGTGATTTCAATTACCCAAACATCAATTGGGAAAACTACAAAAGTACTAATACCTTTGCTCAGTGCTTCCTGGAATACATTAACTCCAATGCTCTGGACCAGCTTATAAACACCCCCACAAGAGGTAAAAATATACTTGACCTGGTCATCACCAGCATGGGGGACAAATGCTCCACAGCTGCGGTAAATTCCTCATTTGTCATATCTGACCATAAACTCATCACCCTAGATATCCACATACCACTCCCATCCTCCATCCCAAAAGAAACCATGGTTAAAAACTTCTCCAAATCGAACTTTATGCTACTCAAGACAGAGGTGGCAAACTTTGTTACTCCCACACAGAATGTCAATATGACTGAATCTGCTATATCCTACACAAAAACACTCTAAAAGCACCTACATGAGTGCATGGACCATGCTATCCCAAACAAGACCAATACCCACTCTTCCAAAAAGAGGAAACCAGTCTGGTGGACCCCAGCCATAAACAAGCTCTATAATGGAAGAAATTACTGCAAAAAAAAGTAAAAACTCAGGAATGGAGGGGCTCCCTGACCAACCTCAGCAAAAAACTAAGAACCCTCATAAAAAACTCTAAGGCGAGCTTTGAAAGAAATATCGCAACAGACACCAAAGACAATCACAAAGCATTTTTTAGTTATGTCAAAAACCTTAATAGCAACTCTCAGATCTGCTCCGAGTTACAGCATAGTGGTTCAAAATTCATGTAACCAACTAATATCATCAATATATTGGCAGATAGGTTCAGTGCAAATTTCACCCCACCCTTTCCCCCAAAGGGCTCATATCCATACCAGAAGATTGTGCTGCCCCTAAAATCACAGACACCCAGGTGAAACAGCACTCTCCAAGACAAGAAACACAGCATCCATGGGACCAGACAGCATCCAGGCTGCATGCTACATGAGCTCCAAAATGAATTAACCCCTCACCTTAATACCATGTTTAATCACAGCCTCACCTCAGGCTATGTGTCCACAGAGTGGTGCATGGCAACAGTCATCCCACTCCATAAAGGAGGTGCAATCACTGACCCCAGGAATTACCACCCCATCAGCCTGACAAGTCTCGTCTGCAAGGCCATGGAGTGCATCATCATGGAACTCATAAACAATGACATTGGTAACCTATAAACCCTAGACCCCACCCAGTTTGGGTTTGTAAAGGGAAGGTCATGTCTCCTAAATCTGCTTGACATCTTCAAAATGGTCACTAAAGCAATAGATGAGGGAAAGGTGGTTCATACAGCATACCTTGATCTTGCAAAGGTCTTCAATACCATTCCCCACTTGGGAATTATAGACAAACTCACCAACCTAAATATAAACCCCTACATTACAAGATGGGTCGCTAACTGGCTCATGGATAGAACCTATTCAGTGAGAATAAGAAATGCTAGATCAGACTCCAAACCTGTGACTAGTGGTGTACCACAGGGCTCAGTCCTGGGACCCCTCCTGTTTGGTATCTATTTCTCTGAGGTACAAGCAAACACAGAGGGACTATGGCTCACAAAGTTTGCACATGACTGCAAACTGGGTGCCATAATTGAGACTCCTTCTGATGTAGACATCCTTCAAAAGGGTCTTACGAATACAGATACATGGTGCCAAAAGCATGGCCTCAAACTAAATGCCAAAAAGTGAATTGTTATCCCATTTGGGAAAAATCAAGTACCTATGAACTACAACATAGGTGGCAGCCCACTTATCACAGAGAGTGTGATAAGAGACCTAGGGACTCAGGCTGATAGTAACCTCTCCTTCGACAACCACATTGCCAAATTGGTTAGAAAATCCTTCTACATGGCCCACCTTATCACAAAAGGGTTTGCAGCTAGGAATAAGGAAGTTATTGTCCCCCTGTACTCATCACTCATTAGACCCATTATTGAATATAATACCCCATTCAGGATGTAACTAACAAGACATCTGTAACAACTGGAGAGGTCACAGAAGTACCTCACAAAGAGGATAACGGGCCTTAAATATATGCTCTATGCCATGAGGCTAAAAAAACTCAGACTATACTCGGTCGCATACCGGCTACTCAGAGATGATCTCTGTATGACATACAAGGCTATGTCAAACCCTGAATTGCTAGAAATGCTCCACCTAAGGAAATCCCAACCCACCAGAGCTACACGCTCAAGGGACATAAACCTAACTTCATCAATAAACAGGACATGTTGGAGGGACAGATTTGTGTCCCAGTGGCTCCACTTGCTCTGGAATATGGTCCTCATATATGTGAGGCAGAGCTCCTCGTTGACACTCTTCAAGAGAAATCTTGATGAGTGGATGGGAAACAGGAAATTCACCCCGGGAATCACTTCTGTGGCCCTGCTCAGCAGGGACTCAGGTAACTAAACCACCTGGGAGGGAGGCGATAGCACAACATTTTTGGCTAGGCTTAATTATGCCCTAGGGCCAATAGCCTAGTACCTACCTATGAACCTATGAACCTATGAACCTATGAACCTGGTGGATTTTTTTGAAAAGGTTACAGAAGCAATGGATGAAAGGAAAAAAAAACAAGAACCCCAGGATGATCTACACTTTCTCTGTCATCCCCCCCCCCCACACACACACACATGCTATCTACCCTCTTCACTTTCCTTTTATGTACCTTTCAACTGGCTTTCCAGTTGCAGGATGATGTCTCCTGCTCATCTTACCTCAGTGTATCTCTATCTACTACAACTATAACCAATATCCTACTTGTCTAAGTGACATATTGTTGTTTTTGTGTCTTTCGGCTTTTCCCGGTTAGGGATCGCCACAGCAGAACTCTGGTCCGCTAATGATTGGTAGTTGATTTTTACGTGCCGAGTTACCAGCCCTGACGCACAACCTTCAATGAAGGTACGCCCATTCACGCATGTCTTCATGCAGAAGACGCTCTAGCTGAGAATCGAACCGAATAGCGTCTTACTGTGAGGCGACAATACTACCACAGCACCATTATCTTCTTCTTTCAAGTCTTGTATAAAAATGAAACAGAATAAGCTATGCTGCAATCTGTAACATTTGTGTTAGTACAATTTCTATTTTGTGCTGAAATAGTTTTAAGCTATGTTGTTACCTATCATACTAAGTAATTACAATTTCTACATGTTACTTTGTTAACTGTATAGAGCTTTTCTCCCCAGGCCTCTGTTGAAAATGGGCCATTGGCCCAGTCAGACTTTCCTGGTAAACAAATGTAAAATAAAATAAATAATACATAAATAAAAAAGTACACACTGCATACCTTGACCTAGCCAAAGCTTTTGACACAATTCCCCCACTCAGACATAGTAAAAAACCTAAATAAACTGGGAATAAACCCTATGTCACTCACTGGATTGTCAACAAACTCACAGATAGGATGCAAGAAGTCAAAATAGGGCAAGTTACCTTTACAAAGACACCAGCTGCCAGTGGAGTCCCCAGGGTCCTGTACTGGGACATCTTCTGTTTGGCATCAACTTTTCTGAAGAAAAAAGCCAATACCAAAGGCCTCTGGCTAAGTTTATAGATGACTGCAAGCTAGGAGCAGCCCTGCAGGAAAGTTTGTCCCAAATAAGTAACCAGTGCCAAAGTCATGGACTGAAACTAAATACCAAAAAAATGCATTATTGAATGCTTTGGGAAGTCAACTATCCCAGAGAACTACCACATTAACAATACACACCTAAGAGTTGACCCAGTTGTTTGGGATTTGTGAACTTATGTGGACAGTGACCTAATGTTTGATCAACATGTGTCAATTTTGTAAAAAAAGCCCTTCTATATTGTACAGGTGATAAACAAAAGGATTGTGTCTAAATCTAGGGATGTCATTGTCCCCCTTTACTCAACCCTCATTAGGCCAGTCATTGAGTATAAGGCCCACTTTGGCATGTGTCTGTCCTGACACATGCAACAACTGGAATGCCCACAGATATGCCTTATTAAAAGGATACAAGACCTAAACAACATATCCTACATCCACCAACTCAAAGCCCTGTCACTGTATTCGGTATTCTGCAGAATGCTAAGAAGTGACCTGTGTCTAGCATACAAGACATCATCCAACCCAATACTGATGAATTTTCTGCATAACAGCAAGTCAAATGGCATCAGAAATAATTGGTCTAGGGATCTAAACCTCCTCTGCAACATCAATAGAACAGTTTGGATGGACAGGTATATGTCGCAGAGGACACCATTGCTCTGGAACAGACTCCCCATCCACATAAAACAAAGTTCATCCCTGTCCATATTCAAGCGCAATATGGATCTATGGATAGGAACACAAAATTTACTCCAGGATTGCCCCCCTGTGTTACTAATGGACAGCGGAAGCTCCTAAATGTTTCATTCCAAGCATGGGTCCCCTCAAGTTATGGTATGATCTCAGTTATTGCCATTAGGGCTAATATGTAATCATCAACCATGGGATGGGTAAGGCGAGTCTCTAACCAAATGTGATAGGTTAAGTCAAACACAAAAAGGGAAATTGGCTATGCTTACAATGGCCTGCAAGGGCAGCTAGCCTAGTACCTACTTATTAACCTATGAATCTATAAGAGGACAGTAGATGGTCTGGAAACACTAAAATAATTTTTCCTGTTCTAAAGGAAAGACATACTAAGGCATGGTTTAGGTGGATGAGAGCACAGAACATTAGCATAGCTAAGGTGGGGTAAAGGTGGCAGCTGCCCTGGGTGCAAAGTATTATGGGTTGTGATTGGCAGATGCAAATCAATCTTCACTGATTACCAACATTCTGGTATTAAATTTGTGGTCAGAACTAAAGCATTTCTTACATAGAAGGCAGCTGCTACATTTTTAAAGAAAAGTTTTTTTTTTTTTTTTTTTTTACTAAGTCCCAGCCCCGAGATTCATGATTGAAGTGTATTTACACTAGTGTTTATGGATTTGAACAGCTGCTTGCTACAAACGTAGCAAGCAGTTGCTACAGTTTTAATAGAAAGAGGGTTTTTTTTTGTTTTTTTTAAATTTTTAGTAAATCCCAACCCCCCCAACTTCAGAACGAGATCACTTTAACATTCTATGATTGGACTATAGCAGCTGCTTGCTACAAATGTAGCAAGTCGTTGCTACAATGATATAATTTAAAATGAAAGACTTTTCTCCTTAACTTGAGTGGTGGTGGGGAGTACAAGCTAGGGGATGACACTGGATGCTAGAACAGCTAGCTACACCTTTGGCATTGACTGAAGTGTGGCACAGCTGAAAAGTGTTAGTATATCTTAGGAATGATATGACACAAAGAATGAAATAGGTAAAAGTTAGAAGAGAATGTGAACAGCTCTCTTTAACAAAAGAAAAAAATCAAATTGATACCAAGGAACAGCTTTAATTAAAAAAACAAAACGTATAAAATGCTTTTTATTCTATTTGTTTTACTTATTTATTTTTTAATTAAAGATGTTGCTTGGTGTTGAACTGCTTCTTGTTTTATTTTGTTTTGCTGTTTTTTTATGTAATTTCTAATTCCAGCTGAGATATTTTGTGATTTTGACATCTCTTTTAAGGTATGAAGGATGGGAAAATTAGAGAATGGGGATCTTTATGTTGCATAAAATGGCTGTCTTTATGGGCTTTGGTGGGGTTCATCAAGATGGAATTAGAATATTAATAGGCTGTACAGCACAAGAAAGAAAATTAACATATGCTTATGAATAAAAGGTCTGTAAATACACCTACTTTCCACTTGTACTTTTTACTGTTCAAATCACCCTTAACCACACCTCTCTGACCCTCCCAACTCCCCCACACAACATCACTGCCTCTCCATCCCCCCACTTTTCTTCCTCAACCTTACCTTCTCTTCTAGTTCTCTTCACTGCTTCTCCTTGCATTGACACAAGTAATTGCACTAAAATTCTTTAATTCACCCAACTTGACATTTATTACATGTTTTATTGCATGTTTGACTTTTCTATTACTGCCTAGCTAAATGCACATTTTTTTGCCTTGTGTATAAAATCTACTTATTTGCTCTATTACTTTTGTTTTCTTGTGACTGTTATTTTGTGTATGAATTTATCTAAAAAATGCTAGCTAGCAAACAGTTTAACTTGAGATAATTATCCTACTTAGCTTCTAATCCTTGTAAATTTACATAGAGATTATACCTACACTCAAAATCCTGTATACTTACATAGACTGTACTCAGGTGAGAAACCAAAATATCTCTGTTCTGTAATCTTCTCACTCTGTTATTTTATTGTAAGCCATCATTTTTAATTGTGGAGCTTTTCTCCCCGAGCCTCCACTGAAAAAGGGCTATTGTTCAGTTGGACATTCCCAGTCAACCAATGTCAAATAAATAAAAAAAAATAAAAGGTGTAGCATGCAGCAGGTTAAAAGCACTCTCATCAAACTAAACAAACAACTCAGATGAAAAATAAAGTCTACCAAAACCAAATTTAAGGTAAATTTCACCTCCGTGACCAAGGACAGCCACAAGGCATTCTTTAGTTATGTCTGCAATATCCAACTGTGATCAGAGCTCATTGTTAATGGAGCCATCTTTACTAAACCCATACCTCTCAGCCTTTCAGTGCAAGAAATCTGGACAAAACCAGAAATAATGAGTGGACAAAGACCACAAAATAGGGGCAGATTTTAAATATTGCTCCTATAATCTTAAGTTGCTAGAATAACAGTTTTTGAATTACTGTTGAATATATGAAGTCTGAAATACAAATGTCTGTCATTATTTAGTATTATTTAGTTACTTCAATCCTCAATGATTTGCCAGAAAAACACAAATTGTATGAGGAACAGACTGAAAATATGAGGACAAATCTGGACATTCTCTGAAAATATGGACAGTTGAGAAGTATGACTGAGCCAGAATAGCAAACCTACTGACAGACAAATTCAACTGTAACTTTATCCCTCTCTCTTGCTCAACCCCCCCCCCTCAGGAATTACCATCAAATATGACTCTCCCTACTATCACTACAAAACAGGTCCTCAGTGCTCTCTCTAAGGCCACAAACACTGCATCAATGGGCCCAGACAATATCCCAGAATGCCTTCTAAATAGCAACAGTAATTGCTCTGTACAAAGGTGGGCCATCTACAGACCTTGGAAACTACAGACCCATAAGTCTGACTAGTCTCATATGCAAAGCTTTGGAAAGAATTATCATAGAAATGAGCAACAATGACATAGAAAACCGCCAGACACTGGACCCAACCCAATTTGTTTTTATCAAGGGCAGGTCACGCCTACTCAGTCTGATGAACTTCTTTGAGAAGGTCACCAAAACAATGGATGAGGGCAAAATGGTTTACACTGCCTATCTTGGCTAGGCCAAGGCAGTTGACACAATACCACACTCAGGCATTGTTGACAAATTTAAGAGATTATGTACAAACCCCTTATGTCATCCAATAGCTCACAGACAGGACTCATTAAGTTATAATTGCGGAGTCCAGCTCTATAAAGAGGCCAGTCACAAGCTGAATCCCTCAGGGATCAGTTCTGGGACCGCTCCTTTTTGGCATTTATTTTGCTGAAGTCAAGGCCAATGTCAATGGCCTCTGGCTGACTAAATTTGCAGAAGATTGCAAATTAAGAGCCGTCACTGAATCGCCCACAAACACAAATGTTCTCCAGGAAGAGCATTGCTTCCACTGCTGCTGCTGTAGTACTTAATTACATTGTGTCTGCTAGTTTAACAGGACTGTAGCATCTAGATTGTGTGGTTTCCCTGCACTTGAGCTCTAAAACCAGCATTCTTATATTAACTCATTACAGATGAGTGTGCCTCCAGGCATTTCTGCAGTTAAATATTGCTTGTTCATATTTGTATTAATAATTCCAAAACCATGCTACATACAAGGTATCAGAAGATTTCATCTTAAAGCGTGCGTGATGGAAAGCACACGTATTGATATTTTACCTCCATCTAATGCAGATAAAGAGATATTGATTATTATCTGTATACTGTTTATTTATATTGTAATAATTTTTATATTTATCTAAATATCTCAACATTCAGATAACACAAACAGAACTGTATAGCCTCACATGAAAGCTCACAGCTGTATTAAGAAAATCCTGCTGGCAATATGTGTCTTACTTATAGTTACTGAAATACCACACAATGTTTATATAACATTAAAAATTAATATTCACTGCCTTTATTTTTGGCTTATAAAATCTAGTTTAAAGCATTAAACTGAATGAATGCTGCCAAAGTAAATATTAATTTATCCTGAATAGTTTGCCATTTACAGTTTCCTAGTAACACTTATGGTTCCAGAGATGATGAATATTTGTTTTAACTGTAAGGTGATAACTTCATTTTTTTAAAGGCTCAAGCCACACCCACTAGGAGTTGAAGGTACACACTCAAAAGAGGTGGCTAAAAGTTTATTTTGTGTTTTCCTGATGGGTCTGTAAGCTTTGCTGTTGTAAAACTTGTTTTTTTCTGATTCTATATAAGTCCAGTGTTTGTGCTAAGCTGCTCTATGTGCAGCAGCTGTTAGCAGTGCCCTGCATAGATGCAAATGCTTTCAAGCTAAAATTTCCCTTAGAGTAACTATCTCTGCAACGTTCCCCAGTCCCCCTTCTGCTCTAGGAGCATCTGAGTAGCATGCAGAGCAGTACTGCCTTGTTGAATAGCTGCGGTTCACACTGAATATAACATCCATTCTTCATCTGTGCGCTATCGTCCTAGTCCATTTAAATCTACCCATGCTTCTCCCTGGTTAAACTCATAGTAAAAAAGCATAAACCATAGATGGACACTTTCCTGCTATCTCCATAGTCAGCTTGGTGGACATGGGCATCCTGAGGCAATGTAGCAATTGTCTTATGTATGACAACCACTTAATCCTGAAACAAGCAAACACATTATGTGAAAGATGTAGTTGCACTATGAAAATTGAGACGCAACTCTCACATACTGACAAATCAAATGACAAATAGGTTGTCAGCACACGCAGATCATTTCTCTCACTAAATAAGGTCACGACACATAAACCCACATGTGCGGAGGTACTCGCAAGTAACTTGCCAAAACCTCAAAGGCTTCCTGTATGCTGTCATCGGAAACCACTTGCAAACAAAACCAAGTCAACACCAGTCACTACACATAATAATATACATCACAGTGTCTATACGCAAGCCCCTAAGGCAAAACACAGCACATTTAAACACCTTGGTCATAGCAGACTCAATTGGATGCCCCCTCAACAATTTGAATAAAGAGAGGATTACAGTCAGTTGCCTATCATGGACCAGAATTCACCAAATCATGCAGGCACTCAGGTCACACAATCAAAAGTACCAGCATGATTCAGTCCTAGTCCATGTGGGTGTGAATGTCCTGAAATGTACCTCGCTGGACTATATGAAGAGATACATTATAGACCTTTCTAAATACATGTAGCAAGCAAGTATGAGCCCCGCATTGAGCAGCATTCTACCCTCACCAAGAATGATACCACAATACAAACAGAAAATGATTGACTTTGATAATTAGCTTAGCTACTTGTGTCTTTCCCAGGGGGGCTAGGATTTGTCAGCCTAGGACATGATCGACAGACCACACTGCTTTCCTAAAGATGGTTTGCACCTGTCACCGCAAGGCCTTCAAATACTAGCAAAGGCATTAGCCATCCCCATAGTGCCTTTTTTAGGCAGTGCTAAACCAACAGACCTACCAATGTAACAAATTCTTGTAATGTCAAGCTGAAAGTACTACTGCTCAGTGCTAGGAGACTTAATGAGAAACTGTACTCCCTGGAAGCTCTCCTAACCCTGGAGAATGCTGACATCAGTGCAGTTACAGAGACATAGTTCAAGGTTGCAGAAAGCACTCTGGCAGTAGAAGGCTGCAATGCCTATCACACATTTAGACCACCCTCTGAAAAGAAAAACATGAAAGGAGGAGATGTTTCTATTTACATAAAAAAAAAAAATCACACCACAAAATTGGTCAAGCAGTATGACTCACCTGAGCTACTCCACGTCCAGCTGGCAAAAGGCAAAATCCGCCAGTATATCATTGCTAGCTACAGGTCCCCAACTATGAACCACGAAAACCACTCCGCATACCTGAGGTTACTAGAATCACTTACTACTCAGCCCAGCACACTACTCATGGGCGATTTTAACCATCCTCTCCATAAACTGAAAAACATACATGACCACTGACATGCAGGCTCAGAGATTCTTGGACTTTGTCAGTGCAAATGCTCAAGAACACCTGGTCTGCACTCCCAATAGAGACTCAAATATACTTGATATAATACTCATAAACATGGGAGAGCAGTATAATGTCCTCATTGGTAAGATCTGATCATAAATCCTTTAAAGTAAATTTAACAGTAGAACCCACATCAAACGCTAAAACCCTAAAGATTTTTTCCAGGGCAAATTTGCATTCTCTTAAGTGATAGCATACCTGATGTTAAAGCTTCCCCCAATCCTGAAAACATAGAGGCCTATACAGACGTATACATCACTGCCTTGTACAACCACTTACTGTATATAACTGCATTGAAACAACAGTGCCTGACTGAAATAAATCCAGGTCTAGCCAGAAAAACAAGTCACCCTGGTGGAACCCAGGCAAAGAGTATACAACAGAAAGAAACAATTCCTGTTGAGAAGCAAGTGGGAGGGTGTACAACACAGAAATAAATCCCTCATTAGTCTCAAAAGGCAAATCATGGAACTAGTCAAGTCCTCAAAAGCTAAATGCAAGACTAAAAGAGGCTCTCAAGCAAAAGATAACCACAAAGCATTTTTTAATTATGTCTGAAATCTTAAGGGAAACACTCAACAATGTGTTGAGTTGGGTATAGGTGGCACTACCTATATTCCGCCAGAAGAAATGGCAAACCTGCTGGCCGATCAAGTCAGCTCAAATTTCACACCGTCATCACCTCTGTTCACTGCACTCTCTAAAGCTAGAAGCACAGCATCAATGGGCCCTGATGGAATCCCAGGATGCCTATTAAATAGCTTGAAACATGACCTTGTGGACCCACTTTGATCTCTATTTAACTACTCTCCAAACAGGCTTTGTGCCAGTTGAGTGGTGGATAGCAAAAAGTCATTCCTCTGCACAAGGGGAGACCATCAATAGACCCAATAAATTACTGACCAGTAAGTCTGACTAGCCTTCATATGCAAGACTATAGAAAGGATAACCTTGGATTTGATTAACAATGACACAGGAAATCTCCAGAATCTAGACTCAACCCAGTTCAGCTTCATCAATGGCAGGTCCTACCTGTTCACTCTGGTGGACTTCTTTGAGAAGGTCACCAAGGCATTGGATAGTGTATATTGCCTACCTTGACCTGACCTAGGCATATAACACAATACCTCAATTGTGTATTGTACATAAACTCACAGAATTGGGCATAAACATCTATGTCACCAGATGGATTGCCAATTGGTACAAGGATCAGACACGTTATTAAAGTGGGGAAATCCGCATCCAGCAAGAAGCCAGTTACCACTGAAGTAACACAGGGCCCCCTCCTTCATGGGATATACCTCTGAGATATCAAGGCAAATGCAGATGGCCTTTGACTGACCAACTTTGCTGATGACTGCAAGTTGGGGGCAATCATTGACTCCCCAAATGAAGCTGATATCCCACAGAAAGGACTCATTCAGACTAATGATAAATATCAGAGCTGTGGCCCTAAACTAAATGTGAAGAAATGCATAATAATACCCCTTGGGAAATCAAATGCCCCTGCAAATTACAACACTGATAGTACGCCGTAAGAGTGAACTCAATGGTTAGAGATCTGGGTACACAGATAGATAATAATCTGAAGTTTGACCACCATGTGTCCACGGTGGTGAGGAAATCCTTCTACGTAGCTCAACTTATAAGGATACGAAATCCAGATCTACAAATGAGATTGTACCACTTTACTCATCCCTCATCAGACCAATAATGGAGTACAATGCTCCCCTCGGCATGTACCTCGTCAGGCACCTGCAAAAGCTGGAGCGTCCTCAGAGGTTTCTCACCAAAATAATACAGGGTATGACCAATATGTCATATGTGGACTGATGAAAAGCCCAATCACTGTATTCAGTTTACTACTGATTACTGATAGGTGATCTATGCCTGACCTACAAGGCAGCCTCTGACCCAGCCCTGATGGAAATGTTGCATATTCACAAAACTAACTGCACAAGGGTTACTCGCTCCAAGGATCTAAAGCTGATCTCTGACAGGAATAGATCATGCTGGAAAGACAGATATGTGTCCCAGAGATTGCCCCTCCTCTGGAATACACTTCTTATTCACTTGAAGCAGAGCCCCTCCCAGACCATCTTCAAGCACAATCTGGACCAGTGGATGGGAAATCGCAAATTCACTTCTGGTGTGCCACCCATGTCCCATATGGACAGAGACAGTCTGTAAAAATTGTCAAAACCAAGCTTGCTAACCCTTGTTATCTTTCCTCCAGGGATAGAAATTTGGTAAAATCTGGTTAAAACTGGCTAGGCTTGTAAGGACTCTTGAGCCTTTAGCCTACTAATCACCTATGAACCTATGACAAACTCAAAAGGTTAGGTGTAAGCCCTTATGGCACACAGTGGATATCCAGCTGACACACAGAGAGGACCCAGAAAGTTAGAAATGGGGAGTTCACCTCTACAGAGAGGCCAGTCTCAAGCAGAGTCCCTCAGGGATTGGTCCTGGGACCGTTCCTTTTTAGCATTTACTTCTCTGAAGACAAGGCCATGTCAAGGGCCTATGGCTGACCAAATTTGCAGACGATTGTAAATTAGGAGCAGTCATAGAATCCATCACCGACACTAATGTTTTCCAGGAAGGGCTGACACAGACAGTTTCTGTCAGGACCATGGACTAAAACTAAATGCCAAGAAATACAAAATATCAACCTTCAGGAAGTCCTCTACCCCTGGTAACTATCATATTGACAACACACCCCTAAGGGTTGACGCAGTAGTCAGGGGTTTGGGGACACACATAAACAGTAATTTAGCCTTGGCTCATTATGTGTCTATATTAGTGAGGAAATCCTTCTATGTTATACAACGTATAAACAAAGTTATGGCATCTAGGTCAAAGAGGTCATTGTTACACTGTATTCAGCATTCATTCATCAGACCTGTCATTGAGTACAATGCCCCTTTGATATGTACTTCCAACAACTGGAATGTCCATAGAGGCTCCTCACTAAAAGAACACAGGGAGTAAGTAACACGTCCTATGCAGACTGCCTCAAAGCCCTATTCCTCTGTTCTGTCTCCTACAGGCTGTTGAGGGGAGATCTATGTGTGACATACAAGGCATTGTCAGACCCCTTCTGATGGATCTCCTACATATCTGCAAAACAAACAGCACCAGAATTACCCACTCTAAAGACTTAAACCTTAACTGTGACAAATAAGTATGTTTCCCCCATCTCTGGAACAGGTTCCCCATCCATGTGAAGCAGAGTTTCTTCCTGATCCAATTCAAGTGTAGTTTGGACAAAACTGGATGGGGAAAGAGAAATTAATTCCTGGTTTGGCACTTATGTCTGTAATGGACACAGGCAGCCTGTAAATGGTTCATTCCCCAGGCTCCTGCTTGTAAATGTTTCATCTCTCAAGCCCCTGCTTACACTTATCAAGGGTAGCAGAACTTGTCAGAGATTGTGGCCACAGTGGTGAGGAAATCCTTTTATTTTGTGCAATTTATAAGTAAGGGCATGGTATCTAGATCCAAGGAGGTCACAATCCCGCAATACTCTGTCCTTATCTGACCAGTCATAGAGTACAATACTCCCTTTGATATGTACCCGACCAGGCATATGCAGCAACTAGAGAGATGCCAGAATTTCCTTACAAAAAGAATACAAGGCATACATGACAAACCTGCCTTATGCAAAACACCTTAAAGCCCTTTCCATCTATTCAGTCTCCTATAAATTGCTTAAGAGTGATCTATGCCTGGCTTACAAGACATCCACAAACCCCATATGTATGAATCTCCTACATATTCATAAGTCAAACAATACCAGAAATACAAGGTTTAGAGACCTGAATTTTGTGTGTAACTTAAACAGAACATGCTAGAGAAACAGATATGTGTCCTAGAGACTGCCCCTCCTATGGAACAGGCTTCCCATCCATGTGAGGTTGAGTTCATCTGTTATCCTATTACCTAGTTTAAGTGAAATCTAGACAAGTGGATGGGGAATAGGAAATTTACATGGGGCCTGGCACCCATGTCCCTTATGAACAGAAGTAGCTTATATATGCATGGCCCTCAATGCACTATTCAGATGCAGGATATAGGTTCATAGGTTCATATGAGGTTACTAGGCTACCGGCCCTAGGGCTTTATAATCCTAGCCATGTTATACCCTTGTTCCCTTATTGACCAAGGTGCATGGTCTATATTTGTAGTGCAAGTCTATGATCAGCACTGACTGCCCTTATCCACGAGGGACATAGGTGAAACCCCTGGGGTAAATTCATGGTCTCCCATCCAGTTGTCTAAATAGGGTCATTGAAGAGCTCTGTTTTACGTAAATTGAGAGTCTCTTCCAGACAGTGACATATCTGTCTCTCCAGCATGTCCTTTTAATGTTGCAGGTTAGGTTAAGATCCCTAGAGTGAGTGAATCTTGTCCCATTTGAATTGCAGATGTGCAGCATTTCCATTAGGGCAGGGCTGAGACTGATGTGTAGGCCAGGCACAAGTTACCTCTCAGCAGTCTATAAGATACAGAGTACAGTGACAGGGCCTTCAGTCTGTCCATGGAGGTTATGTGTTGAAGGCTGAATTTTCTTGGTGAGAAATCTCTGAGGTCTCTCAAGCTGCTGCAGGGGTTCGGTGATTTACATACAGACAGGAATATTGTACTCTATTATTGATGCAATGAGTGATGAGGACAGTGAAGTTATAACATCCTTAGCTCTGGATGTGATGCCCTTACTTATGAGATGTGCAGCATAGAAGGCCTTCCTTACCACTGTGAACACATAGTGATCAAAGTTAAGGTTGGCATCAACCTGTGTTCCCAAATCTCTTACCACAGGGTTTGAGCCAAGAGAGAGGTACTGTTAATATTGTAATTTGCAGAGACTTCTTCTTTACCAAAAGGGATGATAATGCTTTTTTTATGTTTAGTTCAAGCCCTTTGGCACCAGTCATTTGTCTGTGTAAGTCCTTTTTGTAGTATGTTAACATTGTTGGAGGACTCAATGATTGCACCCAGTTTGCAGTGATCAGTGAACTTGGTAAGCCACAGACCATCTGTTTTCACGTGGACTTCTAAGAAATAGATTCCAAACAATAGGGGCCCAGCACAGATCCTTGTGGTACACCATTGGTAACTGGTCTGCTGGTAGAGGTTGAACCCCCAACTTTGACTGCATGTGTTCTGTCGGAGAGCCAGTTGGCTACCCATCTAGTGACATATGGGTTAATTCCCAGCTGGGTAAGTTTCTCAGTGATCCCTGAGTAGGGGATTGTGTCGAAAGCCTTGGCTAAGTCTAGATAGGCTCTATGTACTGTTTTGCCTTCATCCAGGGCTCTGGTGACATTCTCGAAGATGTCCACCAGGTTTAATAAGCATGATATACGCTTAATGAAGCCAAATTGGGTCAGGTCAAGAGTTTGAAGGTCAACTGTGTCTTTGTTGATAAGATCCAGGATGATTCTCTCCATGGCCTTGCAGATGAGAATGGTTAGGCTTATGGGTCTAAAGTTCCTGGGGTCGGTTGTGCAAGTGAATTACTGCTGCTGCTTTCCACTCTGCTGGGACAAAGCAGAGACAAAGCCAGTACTTAGACATTATTCTTTTGGGAAAACTTGGCTAGGCTTAGAAAGGCCCCCTGGGTTGTTAGCCTAGTAACAATCTATTAATCTATGAATTTATTTGTGATGTATGGCTAGGCTTAAAAAGGCCTTATTGGTTGTTATCCTAATACAGACCTGTGAATCTATGAACGTCAGGCAAGAATGTTATATTCAGAAGTAAGCATTAGTAGATGAGGATTAGGCAGCTATTTTTGTAATGCTTTGTGTCAAGATGAGGAATGATGGACAATGAAGATAATTCCAAGAGGGGAAATGAGTAACGGGGTGGCTGAAAGTTATAGGTTTAGTAAACGGTTGTACTGGTAAGAGCAAGGATGGTGACTTGTTGCTGGGGAGACAGTACTGGTTTTAGCCAGTGAGACATGACGATAGAGTTAACCTCTTGGAGTAAGCATTACATTTTTAGTTATAGGTAAGGATAAGATTACCTTATTCCTAGTAGAGTGCACTTAGTATGGTCATAGGATAGACATGCCCTGTGGTGGCCAACTGAATCAGCTGTCATGGATGAGCAGCAGTGTCGTTATGATGGACATCTAAGAATCTTATGCACCCATCTTATGGAAGGCAAGATAGAGGCAGGTTGTTACAGGGAGTGAGAGACAAGAAGGAAAGGTGATTAGGAAGGAACACAGAGGAGCTTGATATGTTGAATGTGGGGAGTTAACTACTTAATAATGAAATGAAGGGTACTAAGCAGATTGGCAAGGGAGTGGGTGAGACTGGCAGTGTTGCAAGGAATGAAACTTAAGTTGAAGGAAATATTAAAGCTACAGAAGGGGAGTGTCATGTTGTGGGGCTGTTCAGTAATAGAAAAGGAAAGAGAGGCGGCGGCTTTGATACATAATTAGTTAAGGTGAGAGACAAATGAGTGAGAGAAGATGGATAGTGGCAAAATGTAAGACAAAGATGGAGAGCTTTTAGTAGGTTTCTTCTATGGGTCACATTCAGATAAAGATCAAATTCACTGGGATTGATTCAGGGAAATAGGGAAGGTGAAAGGGTAAAAGATAGTATAATTGTGATTAGAGATTTTAGCATTTCTTTGAATACAGCGGTACATTATTTGGTGCTGCAGTCTCAGTTAAATTGTGAGAAGGAGTTGAGGAAGGGAATGTACAGGTTTGAAGTAGTAACCAGAAGTAAAAACAAAATGCTTGTTTAAGAAATGAGTGCAAACAAGCAAGTTGCCATAACAAGATACTGGCTGATGGGGGCATGGCTAGGGAACTGGATGTGTGAAACAGATAAAAGGGAAATATCAGACCATGATACAGTTAAACTGGGGAGGAGGATGTCGGTTTGTTGGCACAGCATTGACTGTCTTGCTGATAACCTGACATCAAGTAGAAACTCAAGTGCTAGAAGGCCATCTGGGTGACTGAGGACTACCAATGCCAATGCCATCCCTTCTTCCTTGGAGGGTGGTGGAGGGCTTTCACCCTAGATGATCACCCCTAGTAGAGACTGGACGGTCTCAGCAGGAAGAGACTGGACATATTGATGTAACACAGACTAGAACATGTTCATAGGTTCATAGGTTGGTACTAGGCTATCGGCCCTAGGGCCTGTATAAACCTAGCCATAACAATTTCCTGGCTATTTCTTACCACAGTATTTATTTCCCTGACCCCTGTCTAGCAGGGTGACCGATGTGATCCCTGGGGTGAATTTTCTATCTGCCATTCAATCGTCAAGGTTCCTTTTGAAGAGGGCCAAAGAGGCACTCTGCTTGACATGTATGGGCAGTCTATTCCAGAGTCTGGGGAGTCTCTAGGTGAGGAACCTATCCCTCCAGCATGTTTTGTTCATTGTGATGACAAGGTTTAGATCCCTGGACCATGTGGTTCTGAGGGATTGGGATTTCTTTAAGTGTAGTGTATCCAACAGCTCTGGGTTTGACATGGCCTTGTATGTTAATCAAAGATCGCCCCTGAGTAGACGATATGCGACAGAGTATAGCTGGAGTTTTTTTAGACGGTCATCATAGGGCATCTGCTTTAGGCCTGTGATTCTTTTAGTGAGGTATTTCTGCGGCCTTTCCAGTTGTTGCCAATGACTTGAGAGGTACATACCAAATGGGGCATTGTATTCTATAATGAGACTAATGAGAGATGAATAGAGTGGGACAATGACCTCTTTTTTTCTGGATGAAAAGCCCTTAGTGATGAGGTGTGCCACACAGAAGGATTTCCTGACTGTTGTGGTGATGTGGTTATCAAAGGTAAGACCACTGTCCACCTGTGTCCCTAAGTCTCTTATCGCACTTTCAGTGTTTAGTGTACTGCCACCAATGTGGTAATTCACAGGTACGTTTTTTTCCCAAAGGAGATAATTATACATTTCTTGGCATTGAGCTTGAGCCCATAGCTCTGGCACCAAGCATATGTTACTTTAAGGCCCTTTTGTAAAATATCCACATCATTTGGGGATTCAGTAATGGCTCCCAATTTGCAGTCATCTGTGAACTTTGTTAGCCAGAGTCCCTTAGTGTTGGCCTTTGCTTCAGAGAAGTAGATGCCAAACAAGAGCAGTCCCAGGACTGAACCCTGAGGTACTCCACTTGTCACTTGTCTGGAGCTGGATTTGGAGTTGGCTACTTTTACAGTGTGGGTTCTGTCAGTAAACCAGTTGGCAACCCATTGAGTGACGTAGGGATTAATGCCCAGCTTAGTACGTTTATCTATGATTCCAGAGTGGGGGATGGTGTCGATGGTTTTGGCGAGGTCCAGATAGGCTGTGTGGACTGGCTTACCCTTGTCCACGGCTCTGGAGACTGATTTGAAGAAGTCAATCAGGTTCAGGAGACAAGATCACCCTTCCCAAACCCAAACTGGGTGGGGTCCAGTGTTTGAAGTTTGCCAATGTCTTTGTTTATAAGTTCCACGATAATATGTTCCATGGCCTTGCAGATCAGGCTTGTCAGACTGATGGGGCGGTAGTTCCCAGGATCCAAGGTGGATGCCCCCTTGTGGAGTGGGATAACTGTAGCTGTGCGCCACTCACTGGGCATGAAGCCTGAGGTGAGGCTATGATGAAACATGACACTTAGGTGAGATGCTAGTTCATTTTGTAGTTCATGTAGTACACAGCCCAGGATGTCGCCTGGTCCCATGGATGCTGTATTCTTAGCTTTGAAGAGTGTGTTTTATACCTGTGTGGCCATTATTACCAGAATTTGGCAATCTTTCAGTATTGATATGGGCCCTTTAGGGGGTGAGAGGGGGGTGAAGTTGGCACTGAATTGATCTGCCAGGATACTGGCAATATCCTTGGGATCAGTATATTTAATGCCATTCTGTTGTAGCTCAGAGCAGATCTGAGCTTTGCCATTTAGATTCTTGACATGGCTATAGAATGCCTTGAGGTTGTCTTTGGAATCTTTGGCAATTTTATTTTTGTAACTAGCTTTGGAGGATTTTATGAGGGATCTCAGCTTCTTACTGAGGCTGGTAAGGGAGTTTTTTTGCATCCTGGAATTTTCCTCTTTTCTGCAACAGTTTCTTCCTTTTGTTGTAAAGTTTGTTTATGGCAGGAGACCACCAGATTGGCTTCCTTTTTTTGGAGGAGAGTGTCTTGGTTCTATTTGGGATGGCATGATTCATGCACTAGTGGATGTGCTTGTACAGTGCCTTAGTGTAGGATTCAGCAGTCGAACTTTCAGTTCCCGTCTGCATGGGTGTCATGCAGTTTGTCACTTCTAACTTGAGCAGCATGAAGTTGGCTTTGGAGAAGTTTTTTACGGAGGGTTCCTTACTGGGAGGTGGGGGAGGGATGTGAATGTCAAGGGTGATTAGCTTATGGTCAGACCTGACCAACGAGGGGGTGACCATAGGCGTGGAGCATCGATTTTCCATGTGGGTAATGACCAGGTCTAGGATATTGGAACCCCTGGTGGTACTATGGATTAGGTGATCCAGGGCATTGGAATTTATGAATTCCAAGAACTGTTGGGAAAAGGTATTGGTACACAGTTAGTTTTCTCAGTTAATGGCAGGGTAGTTGAAATCACACAGTATTAGGGTGTTTAGTTGTATCTTAATATTTTACAGTATGTTTAGAAAGGTGTAGTAAGAATCTTGGGGCATGGGGGGGATCTGTAGCAAGCTACAATTTGGACTGCAGTCTTACCTTGTGTTAGTTGCACCTGGAGAATTTCAGATGCATTGTGTTGGGCAACTAGCCTGGTGGTGTAAATATCCTTGGTGAATATGGACACTCCTCCACCTTTAGTGTTTCTGTCCTGGTTTGGTGACGAAAAGTGTGGTTAGAGTTGTAGCCTGGTATTGCAGGGGTGCTCTCTGGAGCCTTGAACCAGGTCTCAGTTACTGCACAGATATTGATGCTCTCCATTTTTAGGAGTGCCTCGAGAGAGTGTATTTTGAGGTTTAGACTTCTAGTATTGAGTAGCATTACCTTCAGATTTTGCATGCTTGTACCTGTTACGGTGGTGGTTTTGAACTTTGAACTTTGCCTAAAAAGGCACTATAGGGGTGGCAAGAGCCTTAGCCAATAACCTGAATCCCAGGGGTTACAGGTGCAGACCATCTCTGGCAAAGCATCATGGTCTGTCGATCATGTCGTCCCAGCAAACAGATACTGGATCCCCTTTGAATGACACCAAAAGCTGAGCCAATTATTGAAGTCAGTCATTTTGTCCTTATACTGTGGTATCATTCTGTGTGAAGGCAGGATGCTACTCAGGACTAGGGTCATACCTGCCTGAGCCACATGATCTGAGAGCTCTTCCATGTCTCTTTTCATGTAATCCAGGGAGGTACGTTTCAAGTCATTCACTCCAACATGGACAATGACAGAGTCATATTTGTACTTGTTGTGGAGTGACTTGAGTGCATGTGTTATGTGGTGGATCCTGGCACCCGACAGGCAGCTAACTGTAATTTTCTTCTTGTTCAGCCTGGTGAGTGGGACATCAGTGTGCCTGACTATAGAGTCACCTATGACTAAAGTGTTGGGTATGTTGTCTTGCCTTATGGGCTGTTGTTGGGTTGCACACTGGTGTTGACAGCTATGTGACACTTTGGTTGTGATTGGTGTTTGTTTGCATTTCAGCTTTGGAGGTCCTTGTTGCTTGGGCAGGTTACTGTTAAGGGCCTCCACATATGAGGGTTTAGTGTTCCTATGTGAGGGTGTTGGTGGTGTGGGTTTAGAAGGGCTATGTGTTGCTTGAGGTGTACTGCGGGTGTTAACCTTTTCCTCTTGACTGTCTAGCACAATCTTGGGTGGAGAGAGCTTTGCTTCCAGTTTGGCTATGTAAGTGCATCTCTCGCAGGTTGTAGTGTTGGGTGGTAGGAGGAGAAGATTGTCTGTGTACATGAGGCAATTGCTGCATTGCCACAGTATTCCCAGATTCAACAGGTGGACAGGAGAAATCACCAGAAGCTGACCCTTGGACATGCCTGGTTTGGTGCTTTTTTTTTGTAAAGTACGAGAGCTGTTTTCCCTTACCTTAGCAAGGAATCGTTGCACTCTTTACCCCTAGTTCAGGACAGTTCATCCCCATCCACATTTGATTTCCCATGCATAAACATTCAGAAAAGTTTTTCCCTTGCTACATTACTAACACTTCTTTCCTCAGCTCTATGGCAGTCATTTAGGAAAGGAAATGAATTGTTCCGAGAAACTAAACCTTCATCAATAGATAAATAAGACGCATTTTCTTTATATATTTTATATTTAAAAACAGCGTAGGCCCACTGGACACAAATGTCCCTTTTGACATGAGACTTAAGAGCACTGTCTGGTTAAAGGACATGGTTAAAGTCACATGGTAGGCAAATGAAGGCAGAAGGAATCAAACCCTGCACACTTTGGTTACAGGAAGCAGCTCATTAACAGTTCAGAGCCCTAATCGTCTGTGTTAATTGTCAGATGCATTCATTTGATAGATTCATATCCATATGTATTCTCCATCTCTGGAACAAACTTTCACCACATGTCAAGCAAAGCAGCAACTTTGCCACCTTAATATAAATCTACAGAATTGGATGGGCAGCCTCAAATTCTTCATGGTCTCTTTTGTGTTACCCTCCTTTGAGGCTGTAGGGAACATCTGAATATGGTTTATTGGCTAGGATTGTAATGGTCTACAGACTGATTGACTACTACTTACCTATGATCTTATGAGACTATACATTATTTTTGGCTTAAATGTAATATATTATTTGTAATAGAGTTTGTCTGAGTTCTATTGTGCAACTTCAATCCTAACTCCAAAGGAGGTCACCCATGTACTTTTGTGAAATAAGTCTTCCAAGTTCATAAAAATTGGCAGAATGTCAGACCTAGATTTTTTTCACCTTATCCTCCCTTGGTACTGGCAGTCCCAGCATTATGTATATCCATATTTCCACCATTTTCACCAGCAATTTATTCAGGGGGAACTTTAAGGCCAAAGGTTCACTAAATTCCTGAAATATTAAGAGACCAGCTACACCCTTTCTATACCAGTTAGTAACAGAATGCAACCTTCATTTTAAACTGATTTTTTTCCATTATCCACCAATATGTCTACATGTCCATGATGACCCCTACCTTTTTAGTTAGCTTCTCTATTACCAGCATGAACAAGCAAAGAGACAGATGACACCCATGCCTATTGCTGCCACCTAAATGTAGTGGTCTGGTACTCTGCCATTTGCAGCAGTCCTCATCCATGGGGACTCATGCATGGTACCAATCTCTTTAATAAAAGGATATTCTCCAATACCCATTCTAATGCTGCAAACAAAACATTTACACCCAGCCATATTAAAAGTTTTTTTGAATGCTGGAAAGCACCACTGCTGCCTTGGCCTTGATTCTTTATTATCACCATCCCACAAATTGCAGTAACAGTCACTAATAATTCACTGATGACAAATACTTCACAAAGCCTGAATGTAGCAACCCAATGACCTGTAGAAGGGCCTTCTGATGTTATGACCCTGGAAAAGTCTTGACATCTGCATTACACTATGAAATCAGCCTAAAGTTGGCTGGTACGTTCAGGTTTTCCTTCCCCTTAGGTAACATAATCAAATTAGCTTCCATCAATGAGTATAATAAGGTACTGAATCTCACAATGTTGTTGAAAACTTACACTAAAGTATCCATTTCTTTTTTCTTTCTAATCTTTTTTTATAGAAATATGGTTTGGAGTTGGCATAATGTTAACATCTTTGCCTTACAGACACAAGATACAGGGCTTGACTTTCACGTTTGAATAAAATTGACTAGGTTTAAAAAGGCCCCTTGTTTTCATTAGCCTAGTAATTACCTATGAACCTATAAAATTGTATTATAAGACAGAAGGGGATAGTGGACTAGAGTTGAAAAAAGGTGATAATATGGGACATGGTCAAAATTACTAGAATATATGATGCGACTACTGTAGCATTCACAAGTGCAAAAAAACAGCAAAAAATTATCATTATTATAAATTCAAAATCTAAACAGTACACAAGTGCCTTGGCAGTAGGAGCCTTCTAGATGTACGCATCATATCCATACTAATGACTTAAATAAAAAAAATCAAGCAGTCAGGCAACTAATTACTTAAAACGTAATGATTGCTCATCCCTAAAAAAGACATCAGATGAAATGTGGATAACGGTATTCTGTGCAAAATATTGATGTTGTTGATCTGTTGTAAGAACTGAAGTTGAAACAGGAACACAGAAGCAGAAATAAGGTAAGGATGTTACACTATGATACCAGGGAAATGGAGGAAACTGGAGTGCTTTGGATGGACAATAATACTATTCACATTTACAATTTAATTTTGTTTTGTTTTTTTAATGATGAAAACAGTATTTTTGAAATGCCTTGAAAATACAGCTTGCAAAATAATTAGTACAGTTTCAGTAGCTTTCACATTGTTCATGGCAAGAGGTATAAAGAAACGGTTAAAGTCTGCTCATCAAAAGGAGGGACTCGGTGGATTAACCTGAAGTCTCTGACCTTCTAAGTTATTGATAGGTGACTGTAAAGAGAGACTGTTAGTATCTGCTCAGGTTTAATGAATCAAACTGGTATGGATATCACAGAACATCTGGAGTATGTTCTTTGCCGCTAGGATTACCATGACCGTTGCTTACATACAGATGCAATATATGGCACAAAAAGAAGGACATACCTGTGTAGTATGTGCACATAAAAGACACAGAAAGCAAAGTGGCAACCTTGTAGTGGAAACAAGTGTTAGCTGAAACCACTACTCTCGCATATTATTTCAGAAGTGCTGGCTGTTTCTAAGAGCTGCTGTACAGAATGTATGAAATAATAATCAATGATATCTACAATTAACAAATCATGAAATATACTACAGCCACTAACTTTAACTGTTTCAGAAATTCCTAACATTATATTTGATCCATCAGAATAAACAATTCTTACAAGTTCAAAACGTTGTTGTTATTATGTACCTAAAGAAAACATTATTTCCATATTTGACTTCATTGTGGTATATAAATGCTCATAAATGGAATTTTTATATAACAGCAAGGGAATTGAATTATCCCAAAGTCCTAGGTACCCACCTGTCTTTGAGATATCTACAGCTACTGTTTCTTTTTTTAAGCCAAGGCCACCTTACAGCCTTTGGGCTATCCCTTACCTGTCACTCAGTTTCTTCCTCTTTCTTCCCTTTGCTTACTGTTCTTCTTTCAGAATCCTTTTCTAGTATCTATTTGCCCTGCTAGCTTTTCTCACTATATATTGCCTCTGTATACTTACTTCTATCCACTCTTTTTAATATATATTTTACCGCCATCACTCTGTCTCAATTTATTATAACTTAATTGGCTCATACTTCTAATCTTTCTTCTTTTCTAATACTCCCTTTCACTGCTTCTTTTCTTCTTCTATTATTCTGCCCCAACCCACTCTGCCCTTTCTTTCTTTCTTTATCTTTGCCCACTCCCTCTGCCTGCTGCTCCCTTTGCACCTTCCCCTGGTGATTGTTTCTCTAGCTTAAACCCCTCACCCCTATGCATTAGACCGCCTATCTGTCTGCCCCCACCCAGTGCTCCCTACTCTTATTATCTTCCCTCCCACCCCAATGGTGCTAAACCTAAAACTACTCCTCCTCCTTTACCTGCTATTATTATCCCTACACTCTCATTTACCCCTTATCCCTTAATTACCTCATTCTCCATTCCCTATTTTATCCATTACCCTACTTAATCACTCTAAATATTTCTATTATCAACCACCCTTACCTAAATATCCCTCCATTCCTGATCCTTAACCCCCTTCTTCCCTACTCAACTCACATGTACTGCCTTACAGGCTTTTTTTACCTCTCTATACACACCTTATCTACCTGGGACTGTATACCACATCACACACACCTCTGTCCATACCCCAGCTCCACCCACATCTGTTAGCAACCTCCCTTCCACTCATCTCAACTCTTCAACCCCAGCTCTAGACTGACTCCCATTGTGCAAGTTTACCCTCTGGCTAGCTAAAAATAAAAGAACCCTTTTTCTCCATGTCTATACATGGCCTAAAACAGCTACTCAGCCCTAATAGATGCAGCCCTAGTCTACTCCTGTTAGAACCACACATACACCCTAACACCTGTACAACCAACAAAACACACACACCCATCAATATACAGCAAACTCTCCTGATGGCTCATCACCATCTTAGCCCCCAAAACAAATTAGCTCACCTGCATGCCCTTATTGATGGCATATCCCAACAAAATAGTACACCTGCATCCCCAATGAAATATTATTTAAAGACAAGACTGGCATGTCTGAAATTCTAACTGCTTAATACAATAATGAAAGACAGCAAAGCGTTACAAGGATAATAATATCATAAGGCCATAACAGTTGACATAAAGGAGGCGTAGCCATGACTAACAGACAATCTTACAAGTTGGTCGAACAAGCTCAGAGCCTAAGCTACAGTCACTTTGCAACATTCCAAATGTGTCTATCTCAGCTTAACAAGACTCATGCAGGCATATCTATCACCCCATTAGGCTCTCCAGGCAAATACATCCAAACAAACCTATATATCCTCAATTGGCTCATGAGATTACCCAATTAATATGTTATACTTGGATCTTTTCAGCCTTCTACTCCCTCCTATATATATGGTTAACCACAAACCTCAATCCCTTTATGGTTTACCCAAAACTAACATCAAAACTATACTTTTACCCAACCTACTGTCTAAAACCCACCCCCTCTGAAAACTAATACCAATTCCCATCCTAACACCTATTTAATCCACCCTCCTGAGGTCATCCTGATCACACATTTACCTATTTAATTTGGCACTAAAACTGTCATCCTAAACTCTACCACCAAACTGGTCATCCTATCAATACAAAAACTAAACCACCTAAACTTTCACCAATACCTAAAACCGTGAAATACTGGTCACTGACCATAAATCTATTATTTTTGCCGTGCTATACCATTTAACCCCAATATCAACCATTTAAAACAGCCATGCCCCATTATGCAAAGTTAGATTTAACAAACAACCCAAATGGCCAAACAAAAAAGCAACCCAACAAAACAGCAAAAGCTCAAAAAACCAAGAAAAAAATCCAGCTCAGAAAGAAAGCTGAAATGACCCAAAATTCAGGCTAAAAACTACTACAAGCCACAAAAAACAATCCCCAAAATTAACAACCAACAACAAAAACATTCAATAACCCAAAAAAATCCTTGGATGCTCAAGTACTCCCTCTTCCTCTGGCTCTGATCCACAACAATCCCTCCAAATAGCTGACTCATACTTTTTCATCCAATCCAATACGCCACTCCCATGCTTTCCACCATCCATAATCCCCGCCAGCCCAGCAGCTATCCCTAATCTCTCAGGCATTTTCACCTTAGCATAATATTCTCTATCAGCATCATTTCAGCCAGTTTACACTAACTCTCTACCTAAACCATACATAAGCTTAAACCCTAAATACCCTGCAAAATAGCTGCTCCTAAACCTGCTAAAAGTAAAGCTGCCCATAACATAGCCTACCCTCATCCTCATATATTAAAAGATGGATTTCTGAATCTCTTCTAATTAAGGGAATAAAAGTCTCTCATAATTTTCTGCATAAAGGCCCAGCCAAATTCTATCTCCTTATATAAAATAAGCTATCAAATATATACACATACAACTGTTAACCTACCTAGATCACAATTTTATTATACCCCTGTCAACATGGCTTTAAGTTTTTCATAGCACCGCCTCATGTCTTTAGACCATTTCATACTTCCTGCTCTGGTCTCACTTACTGTAATATAATATTATTATTAATCCTCGTACCTTACATACCTCTAGGTGAATGTCCTTTGGTGACCTGTCCCTTAGTTGACACCATGAACAACCCCCTCATATTGGACAACCATACTATACAGTGGTTCCAATCATAAACTACTGTGGTTCCAATCATACCTACAACAGAACAGTTAACTGTGGCTGCTCTTCCCATCTACCCTATCTTCCCCCTTCCCAATTCTACCTTAGGTCCACCATTACTCTTCTAGGCCTCAAGCCATTCTCCGGCTTAACAAACCTCCTTCTCCAATATCCAATATGTCACTGACTGTCATGCTACTCAACGCTTCTCTGCTTGATGCCAAAACTTCAGTCTGAGAACTGAAACCACAGACCCCTTAAACCTAGTCTTAAGGAAAACTAAAATGCTACTTGCTAACTATCTAAAACCCCAAAAACCTACCCCACTTTATTTACCCCAACTAACTTAACCTCCTTATTAACCCCCACCAAACAACAAATGAACTAACATAACTATCAAAACAAAGGACCACCACTTGAACCTCTGTATAATGTCCTTTGAACAAAATAGTAAACCACCCATAAATAAACCCATAATAAAAAAAACAAGACCCTCTATAGAATAAAACCCTTAAAACCCTTTTTTACACCATCTCCAGCTCTGCACTTTACGCCTCATTCTCCTATCTATCTCTGCCTTGCCCTATCTAATCAAAATATACCAAAATGTAGAAATACAACTTGCTTGTCCTACAACAACAAACAATTGGATTTGATTTGCAGTCACTGTATCAGTCTGAATCAGTTACTGTATCAGTCAGTTGGGATGGTTAGAGCTGCCAGATTTAATATAGTGCTTTTCAATCCAAGTATAGCACTCAATCAATAAACAAGGCTATACCAATATACCATCCCTCTACATCCCCCCCATCCCTTCGCCTGAAGTCCAACCCGCTCAGCTAATAACCTACTTGTACAAATATCAAATCCATCCAACAGCAGCTGGTGACACCTCACAATCCAGGTACAGTAAGTTAAGCCTGAACATCCTCCAAGCCACCTAGCCTCTCTTATTTCTTTATTTAAAAGCAAGCAAAACAAAACCAAACCCTACCTCAAATCCCACCGTTTATGCTCAGACTAACTACTACTAAGTTAACCAGACTACTAGACTCCCACAATTCCCCTGATCTCCCATGATCATTGTCTTGTGTTGTCTCACTAATTTTACTGAGCTTTAGGATTTTTTCTCTTTTTTAGGTCAATAGACTATATGTGGTGGAATGATCAAACACCTTCATATAGTATCACATGTGTGTTAACCTAACACTTTAAATCCTTCCTTGTTTTCCTTGTTTCTATACTCTATATATCTATCTCTAGTGTTTCTTTTTCTTTTCTTTAGGTTTTTTTATCTAATCCTTTCATTATTATATAAATTATCTCTTGTTTTTGTAATATGTTATAAAGATTTGTACTACACCATTTCTAATTAATCTAAATATATTGTTTTCATCTATTCTTAGATCTTATTTTTTTTTTTCCTCCTATGAAAAATATAAAATCTTAAGAATGTAGGCTTTGTATATAATTTATGTACCAAATTATAATGTTATTACTGTTATTGTCTTGACCTTTTATGTTGTTGTAATTTGTTAGTTTTCTCTCCCGCCCTCCACTGAAAATGATATATATATATAGACCAGTTCAAGCGGTCAACACAAATAAAAAAATAAATAAATAAATAAATACTTTGATTCATACACCAGTCTTTACTGCATAAAAACATTCACTTCCAGAACACATTGCCAGATACATTACTGCAAAATTCTTACAATTATAATGATTATTCATGTCATAGTTTCTATCTGAATGTCTAGTTTCTATCTGAATGTCTAAAGGATATAAAAGGATCTTCAGAAGTGTACATGTAGTACGTACAAGTCCCACATTTAAACATACCTTCCAGATTTCATGTCTAAAAATAAAATGTTTTAACTACATCTTTAATATTTAGAGCTGTTTACATAAAAATACAGGTTTCTCTCCTGTCTGCATAAATAACTTATCATTTATTTGCAACATTCTCCAGTTATTCCTAACAATATTCTTAACTGCAATAAAGTCAATACTAAAAGTCAAACATGTCCTCAAAGACCTGCATGTAACCTTCTATTGACAATGTTTTATATAATCACTATCTTTTAAAATTGCATGAATATCCCTGTTCTTTCTTTAATTACATCCCTGGTGTTCACTTGAAACAAGTATTTGCAATATTCTCTGCTATAACATATATTCTCTAATTATTCATACTGCTTTGAATCCTTTACTTCATCACAAGTCTCACCTGGAGCAACATCATATCCTTGCTATCTACAAAATGAAATAATTACTGCTGAATACTTTGTCAGTCACCCCAAGATTGTATTCAGCATGTAATATCAGATGCAAACTGTTAACCTCATCTCACCCTACTGTTTCAATTTGTCTTGCTTTGACATACACACTCTTTGCACTAACAAGGTCTTCAGACATCTTAAAAGACTTAAGACTGGCACAATGTGCCTCATCATGTTTGGAGAAAGTAATTATTCTACCTATTCCCAAATATTACTTATCAACCTTATCCAACTTCACTGCTTTCATCTCGTTCCGAAATTCTTTAAAAATGCATCCTCTCCCACTTTCTTCAGCATTTAAAAACTCAAATACTACATGCAGTACACATAATGGATGAATGCCAAGGAAGAGGCACTCTGCATATTGATCTGTCAGCATTTATTTTAGAACAGCTTGACCATGGACATTTCCTGGAGCTACCCTTCTTAGCCCATCTAAAGCTCTTGATACAGGTGCCCATGCTATGCTAATAAAGGTTTTAGAAGATCATGGCTTTACTGTCAGTGCTTTGAAATAGTTCTCAGTAACAAAATACAAGCTTTACAATGGAATAATGTTATTTATAGTCCCTTATCAGTCAACATAGGTGTACCTGGGGATTTGATACTAGGTCCATTGCTGTTCACCATTTATGTTAAAGATATGATCAGTCACTGTGGAGATTCTAAACTAACTCAATATGCTGATGATTCCACTATTGCCCTGATTGACAGTTCATTGGAGTTTGTTAATAACAACCCTGAAGTATCATTTCATTCCCTCCATTCCTGACTAGTCTCCAGGGTTCTTGATCTTCTCTCCCCAGATTATTTTAACCACCACTTCTGTTTTCCCTGACCTACCACATTTCCTCATGCCTCAGTTCCTAACCAAATTAACCTTTACATATGTTGACTCGGCCATTGCTGATGAGGTTATGTCAACTAAGCTCCATGATACATTATTGACGAGCAATTAAAATCTGACTTTCAGGTAAAGAATGCAACAACACAGACCAATATAATGCTAGGTAAACCTTATAAGACACAAACTTATAAGACAACATATGACAAAAGCTTTCTTAATAGATAGTGCCAAGTTAGCCATGCTATTTTCATAATTTCTTCACTTGTCTCACATCCTTAGTTCGATTTCTTGTCCGTTAATTCATAACCTGAGCATGCATATAACAGGATTTCTAGATTTGTCCCTAGATTCCACAGCAGAATATAGCACTTCTTGTTTCTCACATCCGTTTAGCTTTTTTCAGTCACTCGTCTGTCTATTCTTAGTTTATAAAATATTACATTCCAGTAAGTCTCCTTCAAAATCTCAAGAGATCTTTTTAGGAACATCCTCTTGAAATCTAAGAACCTCAGTCAGTTAAAGCGCTTATCCTTAAGTCTCACAATAAGTATGGAGGTTCCAGGTTTTTTGCTCCAGTTGGGAAACTGTGGGATAAAAATGCCATTCAGTGTATACTTTGTTGCAGGCAAGGATTTCATATCCTCACTCAAGCAGCATCTGTTACTAAACGGGACTCTCAGTTGTCATATCACATAATTCTCTGACATCGCTGCAGACTAACATCCAGTCAACTGCTATGCATCGTCACCTGGTTACAGTATACAACCAGTCTCTACATATCTCTGCATCACTCCTATCTTATCAGATCTCATGTGACTGATGACTTAACAGATAACATTTCTGTTTATTTTACAATAACTGGAAACAGTCTTTCGTGCATAGCCACAGCAATTGTGTGTTTCCTGCACAAGTAATGCTGTACATTTATATGACTTTTTAACAGCTGCTTTGTAAATGTTCAAGTTATAAATGTGTGCTGTGTTTAGGGGAATGGAAGGATTTGCTAATAAGGAAGAATAAGAATGCTATCTGTACCCTAAAAGGCAGAAAAGTGAGAGTGAGCATGCCACAAAAGCAACCTATATTAACAGGCATAAGGAGAATGACCTCAAAAGGAAGGAACACTTGCCAAGAAGACGAAACAAAGTAGTTAGGAAAGGTGATTCCAAAATTATGTGAGAAAACTATCATTTCACACATGATGTGGGAGGCCATGAGATACATTCTCTGATAAATGTGTGGAGACCAGCTTAACAAAATGGTATAAGTGGCTGAGCTGACAATAAGAATTGTTTGGATGTGAAAGAGGAAGAGGAGAAGGATCAGGTTGTATGTGGTCCATCATCAGTGTTTCTATGTATTTTCTAGCCAATTAGTTTGCTTTCACAGACATCTTGTCATATTTAAACAGTAAACCACAAAGAAAACTAGGGTATAGAAGAAGGAGAAACTAATTCATGATAAAGAATGATTTCAGACTGGAAAAAATATGTATTGTCTTATTCCAAGAAATTAGTGATTGATGTTTATACTCTTTAATTGTATTGTCATTTATGTCACTACATGTAAAGTACAAGAAAGAACAGCAAGTACAGATCGTATCCTTTGATTTCATAACAATTCAAAGCTTGGCAGAACTTGTTTTCTCAATTAATTGTTCTAAAAGTAGAAAGAGGGTGGGTGGAAATATAAACAATTGATGTACCGTAATGTCTGTTTAAGGACTCTTCTATTTATCATCTTAAAATATGAAACAAGTATTACATACATTACAGCCAGAGAGTATCCTGCTGGGATGGGAACAAAAGAAAAGTGTTCACTAAGGCTAGTCTGCAAAGTCGGTTTTGGTAAGAAATGCAAGTGCTGCTGTGTCTCCAAAACAGCTCAGAGAGTGATTATAATTGGGATATAGCCAGTAATGCAGAAATAATCACCAGTTAATCAAAGTTTTGTTTCCTGTGAATAATCACTTGTGCTGAAGTGTTCCATGTGCAACTGCAGCTATCAATTTTGGAATTGGGATTTTGGAACATGTATAGACAACAACCTGACCTTTGCCCTCATGTGTCTACAGTAGTAAGAAAATCTTTCTGTGTTGTTCAACGTGTAAGCAAGGGTATGACATCTAGGTCCAGGGATGTCATTGTTCCACTGTACTCAGTCGTCATCAGACAAGTCATTGAGTACAAATTCCATTTTTTATGTAGCTGACCAGGCATATGTTACCCCAGAAGCATCCACAGAAGTTCCTCGCAAAAAGAATACAGGGCATAAACAAAATGTCCTATGCAGACCTCCTCAAAGCCCCATCCCTGTACTCAGTCTCCTGCAGACTGCTGAGAAGTGATCTATGCCTGGCCTACAGAGCAACCCCTGAACCTGCTCTGATGGATCCATTCCACATCTGCAAAACTAACAGTACCAACTTTACCCAATCTAGGGAACCAAACCTCATCTGCAACTCAATTATGACATGTTGGTGGGACAGGTATGTATCTCAGAGATTACTCCTTCTCTGGAACAAGCAAAGTTCGTCCCTAATCCAGTTAAAGTGCAAACTGAACCAACTGATAGGAAATTGAAACTTTACCCCTGGTCTGGCACCTATGTCTGAATAAGACAGAGGCAGCTGGTAAATGTTTGACCACCCATGCCAAAGTTTACATATCCTCCTTTAAATAACCCTAAGCTATCAAAGCTTTCAGATTCATCTGGGAACTATGGCTAGGACTAGAAAGGCCCCCTGAGGTTGTTAGTCTAATAATCACCTATGAACCTGTGAACCTACTGAAGCACTAACTTGGAAGATTTATCTTGCAAAGCATCATGTTTACTATATCTTTAGCTGTCAGTCATCAACTTCAAAATCCACAATATCAGTTTTTCACTGCACAAGTATTTGCTTGCTATAAAATATTGACCAAGAAATAAAAACTAATGGCTCAAATACAGTGACATAATCAGACAATGTTAAAGGTTACATTAATATATAAATAATAAGAGCACATTCGATATTATTAAAACTTAAAAAAATTTACTGTACATAGTCACGTCACGCTATTGAGTGATTTTATACCTTACTACTTCATCACACTTCTGTCTCATTTATTTATTATTTATTGCTTTTGTTGACCAAGATAGTCCAAATGGGCTCTGTTAGACCTTTTCAGCAGAGTCCTGTGGAGAAAAGCTCCTGTAATAAAATTGACAATTTTATACAAGAGAAGAAAATATACTAAAACCGAAAGACAGCTATACTATAAAAATCTGCAGTCAACAAAATATAGTCATTACATATTATTACAGGATAATTAATTTGTTATATATACAGTATGGTTTAAAATACCAAATTACTATTTTATATTGTTGGTTTGAGAAATAAGAGAGGTGATGCTAGAGATATGAGCAGAAAGCAAAGAGAAGGTGGTAAAAGTAAAAAACCAACAGAAGTTGAGGAAAGGTGAATAGTGTGATAAATAGAAAAAAAAGTTGTACAGCTGAGGTGACTGTAGAAGGTAGATAGTATGAGTTTGATTAACTTGTCAGGTGGTAAGTAGAGACACAAGAAGTGGCAGTAGGGACAAAGGGACATAAGACAGTTGAAACTTTACACTGAGAATTTGTTGGGGTATATGGGAATGCAGGTATGTAAGGGCCAGGGGTAGTCTAGCCTGGGGAAGTGCAAGAACAGAGCCAAGTGTTTTGGTTAAGGTGCTTGCCTTACAAACGCAAGGTGCAGGGTTTGAGTCTCACAAGGGATAATTGGCTAGGCTTAAAATTGCTCACAAGGGCAGTTAGCCTAGTACTAACCTATGAACCTATAAAGCATTATTTTAGCAAGTTGTTGAATTTGATCTGGATAGTATGGTTTGTTGTCTCATGGTAGTAGAATAGAATTTCAGATTTTAAAGACATAATTTGAGTACAAGGGAAGATCAGTAGAGTTGTGGGTTTTAGTTATGATTAATTCAGACTTGTCTGTGTAACATAAGGATCATGCAGGGGTGTAAGGTTCCACTAAGGCATTGAGTGCTGGACAATTTTGAGGTGTGTAGATGATGTTATGAACAGTTGCTAACAAGGCAACAAAGAGATAGTGTGGAAGTTCTCACAAGCCTAAATATTTTAAGGCTAGCCAGTGGTATGATTTTGTTGACTGGTTAGTGGTGAGCGTAACTATCTTGTTATAGCATTGTTTAGTTTTTGTTAGTAGAGATTGCTGAAGGTTGGTGTAAATGATATAAGTGTATCATGTCATATGATAAAATGAAATGTTTATCAATGGAAAAGTCAGACACTGAACTTAAATCTGTTTAATGCATTTCAGGGGGAATGGGAGTAGAACAGAACATACTTGTCATAACTGTAATCATAATGAGATCTGTAATTGCACCAGTCCTGAATGAAAAGTGCAAGTTTTTCTTAACTTTCCCTTAAGGCATTCTAAAACAACAGTCAAACAGAAGATGGTATTAAACACCAACAGCTAAGCATGTGCCTGCTATCCATTAAGGGCAAATACAAACTTAGAACAAACAGTTCCAGTCAGAATGCTAACAGTTATGCAAGAACATTTTGTCATGGACAGAATTTTGAGCTGTAATATTTCTAACATATGAAAGACTGCTTTAACAGCAGTGAACATTTCAGTTTAAAATTGCTATATTCAAATGCTACTGCAATTTAATATAAACCCAACTTTTTTTAGCATGGCAAGTTTATTTCATTCACTTATTATACCCCCGGATTTATGCAGGACTAAACTAATCCTGCACGTAAGCGGCAGTTTGAGAGGAGAATGGCAGCGCGCTATTCTTATTAATGAAGGTGCGCTGCCTGAGCTCCAAAGCCTACACTGAGCGTGGATGAGTGCAGAGGGCGTGGCTGAGAGCAGCGCTCTCAGAATAAACACGCCCCTGCAAAGTAGAACAGAAGAAAGTGTAAATAAATGAGCAAAACCGCTCATGGGTGTCCGCATATCGCCACCAACAGTCCCCATGTGTTCAACAGCAAAAGTACATTGAAATAAAACAAAGAAACCATCATAGAAATAGATATGCATGGGGTATCAGCAAACTAATTCTCACCACAGGAAAATCAAATCAAACATGAGAACTGAATCTATGGACAGTGTGAAGTGAAGTAACCTGCTACATAACATAAATATGTAAACTGGAGTACTGCAGTAAGGCCAGATGTGAGGTGTGCAATAAAGTGTTGAAGTTCCCAGGACGGCATACGACACATATATAAAATGTAGTGAAGAAGACATCAATGCCAAAAGGCAAATATTATGCAAATCAAATATTAAGCACTGCTAAGCGTTGCACACCACTGTTACCCAGACTACTGGCAGGATACTACCACTGGGAGAAACAGTGTCAACCTGCAAAGTCAAATCTTAAACGCATGCTCGTTCCTAGCGGGACGACCCTAAAAATTCTGCTAAAAAGAGTCCTCGGGGTAACATACCATGCCTTACAGGTAAGCAAAGAAGGATATGTATGTTCACAGACTGCATATGTGGGAACCCTGAAGATCCATGGGATGAGACAACTTACATGATGGGTCCCGAGAAGTGGAGAGTGAGCAATGTGTAGTGGTGTGGTGAGATTCGGATGGAACCTGGAGGAAGGATGATTGATGTGGGGGAGGGACGGGGTGGAGGGAATGATGAGTAAGACATTATGGGCCGAGGCGTGCCGGGGTTAGATGGACCTGTTCTAATGGGACCACCCCATTGATGTAAGCGAGAAAGGAGGGAGGGAAACAGGAAGGTAACTGAGACATACCATTTCCCATGGCAAAGCACGTTATGAGTAATATGTATGTTGCATAACCCATGGAATAACATATATATATATATATATATATATATATATATATATATATATATATATATATATATATATATATATACATATATGACCTAGAGTACTGCAGGAAATGCACATGTGAGGTGTCAGTATCATTATGCATAAAGCAGTAGTTAGGTTAAGCGGCAAGAAGCAGTAGTAAGCATATGTCAGCACTAGTAAGTGAGTTTAAGGCCATACATCCGATACATCCACATGTCATTAGATGCAGACATATACATATATATATATATATATATATATATATATATATATATATATATATATATATATATGTGTGTATATATATATATATGTGTGTGTGTGTGTGTGTGTGTGTGTGTGTGTATATATGTATATATATATATATATATATATATATATATATATATATATATATATATATATATATATATATATATATATATATATATATATATGTATATATATATATATATATATATATATATATATATATGTGTGTGTGTGTGCGTAGATATACACAGATATATATTTATGATAGGAAACAGCACCCAAGAATGATATATGTTCAGAAGCTATGCCAATGGAGGTGAGGGGCCCAAGCAAGAAACATGTAACACGTAGCATGACCTCCCCCCCAGCCAGACAGAGGAAACATACAAACAAACCCACAAACAATGTAAATAGTTCACTGCTCCCCAGACCACAGGCAGGATACAACTGGGGGACACAGTGGACCTGTGAAAATTAATCTTGGAACAGAGACAGGAGCTTCCCTTGCCGGGCATCTCAAAAATTGTCATAATATGGGAGGAAGCCAGTGCGATGACCTTTCAAGGCGAGGTGTGTACATACCCGGAATACAAGGGTGGGAAAGCCTGATGACCCATGAGTCTAGACACTGTACAAGATGCGTCCCGTGAAGTGGAGAGTGGGTTAGTATGTATTGGTGTGTTCAGACCCGACCTGCACCCAGAGTAAGGATGAGTGCAGTAGAGGAGGTGCAGGTGGGGGAACTATGGGTAGCTAATTATGGGTCTAGGCATGCAGGTGTTTGCTGGAGTGGGTCTATATGGACAGCAAACATTTGAAAATGTTCGTAACAGTACTTCAGTCATGCACACATTAACATTAATGTATATTTAAATTAATGACACGCAAGAAAACATCATATAATTTCAAGTTGAAGACATATGCATTATATATAGGTTTAATCCTTACAAATATGTTTAAGAATGGAGTTAATAAGGATATGCTATTTATTAAAATATAAAATATAGTGCTACACACCATAAAGCATTATGAATCAAAATTCAACATGCATAAAATATTGACTCTAATAACAGAAAAATATAATGTCCCCAAATCGTCTCAAAATATAACAGGTTGATAAAATATGTATTATACTTGACATAGGTCCAACAAGACATATTTAATGTCAGTCAGGCCAAAATAGCCAGAGTCATTCGATGTTTATCTACTAAGAAAACATGATATATCGTACACATTAGTTTATGTCAACAGCGTAAAATATTCAGAGTCGAACAATGTCAATACATAATAGTTTTTTATGTATCATTCGAAGAAGCAACCGTTGATCATTTCCATATCTGGGTAGTCGCGACACATACAGAACAGATGTAGATGTAATGCCAATACTTGGCATGGTTTTAAGCAGGTCTAAATCAGGCATAGGAAGCGGAGGCACATATCTGAGCTATTATTCGACGGTTCAACAAGTAATCACCTATACGAGGCGTGGTATGCCATTATCGCACCTGCAATGCTACAAAGCATTTAAAGTTAAAGAAGAGACCTCATTTGCACTTGCAGCTTAACAAGGGACGCCATTGAAAATAGTCAGTAGGGTCGATTAGCGCTGGTCAGTATATTCCATTTTATTATAGAAACATCTATTGGAAATGTTAATAAAATTTCAACTGATTATCATATGATTAATCTCGCCATTTATAATGAATAATATGGAGCATAATCAACAAAGCAAAATCCAGAGAATTTTTACTTTGTCATTCATTTAAAATAAGGTCATACACAGTTGGTTGGGTACTCAAAAAAATAAAAGACTGCTTGATCACACCGTTCATTATGGGGCATGGGCATGCATGCCACAATACGCAACCACATACCACAAAGATTTGTCTGGGGTGCATCTAATCCGTTAATGCACATATTCCACTATTACAAACAAAACCAAAAACAGAGATTACATACGCTCCCTGTAAAAAAAATGACATCCGTGTTGTTCAAGTTGTTCAAGTGTGCTCATTATTCTTCTAAGCTGTCCCTAGATCCACTCCAAATTAAAAACACATGTCTCAGATAGACTGAAGAACCGCAATCATCAATGAATTTTCTGATTTTCAATCATGCAAATTGTCTAATTTTTCATCATCATGACAAAGTTTGCATATGATGGCCGCTGGGGTGCATATGGCGCGACGTTGACCTCAAGAAATCTCTTTGTTGATTGAAAAAGAAACATTATGGCTGCTATTAGTTCCAACAATTGACATATATTTTGAATAGATCACATTACTAACTTTTTTTTAGTCAAAAAAACTTCCCTGGTGGACTCTATATATGAATTAGGATAAACAGTGTGAACAACGCACAATGTCTAAGGTGACAAATAGAAAATCATTCAGACGTTCACCAGTAAAATCTTGAAAATTTGATCACTGCATGGGCAAAGAGTCAGTCAGGGAAGTTTTACAGTCCAATCTGGTAGATAGTGAATCTATTAAAAACATATGTCGAATAATTGTGACTAAATAAAAAATATAATAAGTTTGTCTATTGTTCAATATTTGTCTTCATCAACAATCAAATGCAACCATCAACGCACCCCCGCAGGGTCAACCCGCTACAATAATAGCTGCATCAGGGAATTAGACAATAATACATATGGAAAAAAATAATGACACAAATTTGGCCGACAAATTTTTTTTGGTTTCTGTTTGATTGTGTTATGTTTTGTTTGGATCTAGGTTTTTTAATTTGAGACAGCTTAGGAGCTTGAAAAGAATATCTTTACATTTGGAACACACTTTTTGAAATTTAAGAAGTTTAAGACTAGTATTACTAGTAAAGAGTAACATCTTTTACTTTTACAATTTATAACATCTGGGGATTTGCACTTCTGTTTTAAGAGAAGGAGACATAGATATGTGCATGCGGACAGCATGCATGCCCGTGGCCAGCATGAGGGTGATTTAGTCTCAATTTATTCAGAATGAGAATGAGTCCAACACTGAACATTGACAGGCGATATGAACAACAGTTATGACATATTTTAAGGATTTTTGTTGATTGTATATGCATTGTCTATTTTAAATGAGATGAAGAATCAGGTATCTAACAACAGTTCATTATATTATATATATTGGGGAATTATTATAAATCTTTAACCCCTGATGTTGTGATAAATCAAGTTATATGTTGTAAGGTTTGCCTTTGTGGTTGTTTCTTTATTATTACTATCTATAAATATTGGTTTATTTAATTACATCCCTAGTTGTAAGTTGTTGATAAGCTTAAGCCTTTTTTTTATTTTTAAACCCTCAAAAGTAAAAGTATGCTATGCTAGATTTTAAGCCCTCCTTGAATATATTTTGATAGACCCAACTAATCTACATCTAATTTTGGTACAAATGCATGTCAAAACTGCTCCTGTTGTTCGGACTTGATCAGATATGTGGGACCTAAAAGTTATGTGCATGCGATCACACACCATACATATACATTTTCTGTAAGAGCTACTTGTACCACTACCAATGTGGTGTACATGGCATCATGTTCTGTATGTCCTGCACTATATTGGTAAGAAGACTACTGTAGACTTAAGGACAGGATTATTGAACACAAGTCAGAAATCAGGAGGCAGTATACTCAGAATGCCTTATAAGCATATTGAGACGGTGGGGACAGGCATACATTTAGATTTAGGAATATCAATGGATGAATGGGTTTTGGGAGCTGATAGTCCTCCTTAACAACAGTACAGTAAGCATTAACCTATTCTTGTTGGATTACAACGTAGGTTGAAATGATATTTTATCAACCTGTGCATGAGCATGTTTTTTTATATGATGATGTTAATAAGTCATTCTGTGTGTACATGTGTGTGTACACCTATGTTTATGTTTTTAGAGTTTGTATTAAACATATAGGTATATATGTATATTTTTATTTTTTATATATTAATATATATACTAAGTAGATTTAGATTCATATTGCTTTGAAATTTGATCATATATATGCATATGTGTAGCTTCTTTAACAAATGTTTTCAAACTGCACATTTAAATAGGTCATGTGACTTTAGCTGCAGACACATGACTACTAGGACTGTATAAAAGCAGTTGCTTTGTGTATATGTATGTATTTAGTATTGAGAAAGGGTTCATAAGCTTTATGCTATAAAGTGATTTGTTCTCAGCATTCCTTGTGTGATTTTGGATCTTTTTGCAGTTTGTTTTTCTATATGGACAGCCCCAGGGATGTAAGCAATAGTGTTCATTGGGCAGAGGCGCCCCCCAACAAGCAGCCACACCCGCTACGAGTCCCACTGCAGCAAAATAATTTACATGGCAAAGAACGGAATAACCAGATGTAGATGTATACATATATATATATATATATATATATATATATATATATATATATATATATAGATATAGATATGTAGAAATATATATGTATATATGTGTGTAAACATACACATATATATATATATATATATATATATATATATATATATATATATATATATATATGTATATCTAAGATATTTATTGATTTATTTATTTAAATTACATCCGTTAACCGGGTAGGTCTGGCTGAGCTTTTGGCTCATTTACAGCAGAGACCCGGGGAGAAAAGCTCCTCAGGACTAGAAAACAATTTTTTAAATAGTAATATACAGCAGATATCTATATATATATCTATATATATATCTATATATATATATATATATATATATATATATATATCTGTATATATATATATATATATATATATATATATATATATATATATATATATATATATTTAGATATGATACAGCAATTAAGAATTACATATGTTCACAGGTTGTGCCAATGGGGGTGAGGGGTCTAGTCAACAATGTGTAACACGTAGCATCACCCCCCCCCCCACCTAGACAGGTGAAACATACAAACACACGATGCAAGTAAACACACCACTGCTTCCCAGACCACAGGCAGGATACTACCAGTAGGAGAGACCTGCCAAGTCTAATCTTGAAACAAAGACATCAATGTCCCTTTTGGGACACCCCAAAAATTGATGATGATTGGAGTCAGTCCCTGTAATGATTTATCTAACCAGGCCGTATACATACATGGACCAGTAGGTTGGGCAAGCCTGAAGACCCATGGTTTGAGACAACGTACGGCATGGGTCCCGAGACATGGAGAGTGGGCAGTGTGTAGTGGTGTGGCTTGACCCCACCTGCACCCACAGTAAGGATGAAAGCTGTAGAGGAGGAGCAGGTGGGGGAGCTATGGGTATGCAATTATGGGCCGAGGCGTGCAGGTGTTGGCTGGCGCAGTTGTATTCGGACCGTCCCGGGAAGTAAGTAATATTGCGAATTGGGCAGAGCTTCCGCCCATACCTCACAATCTCTAAGAGCAAAACCACTGGACAGAACTTAAACCGTTGGGGGGACAAATAGGGACAGAAATTACGTATTCCACCTACAACCTTAGAAAGCTGATAGAATAATAATTTATGCATTAGCATGACTCGTCTTAAGGATGTGGAGTCTTAAACCCAAATACTTGTCTGTATTTAATGATGTCAGTTCCCAGGTATTTGCCAGACAGGTGCAGATTGTAAGAGGAACACACCAATGTTATGAAGCAAACTCTGGACAGTCTGAGGATTCTGTACTGTTGACAGGTATGCTTTTGCCTAATGGGCAGCCATTCCCGATATGGGTCCCACCGCAGCACAGTCCAGTTTACATGGCAAAGTACAGTATAACCATATGTGTTCTTGCATAATCCACTACACAACACCTATGAATGCATGGTAGCAACACCCCACTGTAGGCATGTAAGCCGATATAATTAGCATCACAAGGTATTATTGTAGTCCTCAACCCCACCCAGGGGTGTGAGTGTCCAACACAAACACCAAATGCAGTGTATATGCACAGCTGTTGTCGTAGACAATATGGCCAGCTGTGGACATTTCCCCTACTAAAACCCTCTTTTGTGCCCCATGCACACCATGTACCTATCAGCCCCTGTTCCATTTCTATTAATGTCTACGGTTACAAGTAGGTGGCACCCACTTCCCCCACTATATTGCCAGTATCTGGAACCCCAACCCACATGTAGTACCACAGCTGTCCCACAGGACACATGTAAATGACACATGAAGGAACACCACAAGCACACCTGGAGCAGCACAGGCTCACCACCTTGTGAAACCCTCCCCCGCAACTCACACTCTATACCACTGCATCAACTAGTGATACCGACACCTCTTGTCCTACCTCACATACAAATCCCAGCATCCAACAAACCTTCCCTATTGCTCCCCATCAAATTATACCTACAGGCTACTACACAGTTACAATGTCACCCCCACTACCTACCTAGTCCTTAGCTATTCCCCTCTACTGTACCACACAGGTATGGAATAACTACACCTACCCCAAATACCTGCATGTAACCTATCCAGACCTGTGAAACAGGAATCCAACTTCACCTTTAACTGACCTTTGTCAACAGTCATACCTGACATGTAAACCTGACCTAAGCATGGATAGTACTGATGGTTCAGCGTAAACTAAGCATGAAGAATGGGGGACGAAACTATGTTATGTCTGTTACCCTCTATGAATGTGAACACCCCAGCATTAATTGGAATAAGTAGCTGGGGTCAATGTGGAGCTCTACACCCTGGGCCACCACTGACAATGGACAAGCATACAGTCCGATTGTCCGGGTTGACAAATGTGAACAAAATGCACAACGTTGCATGTGTGTATGCGGGAACAAGTGGGTGTAAGCCTGTGTGGCCACCGGTATGCGAGTACCACACTGGTGAAACAATGTAGAGGCTAACTCAGTGCAAGACGCCACAACCAGAGGTCAGTAATGCTGTGTTTCACTCAAACCAGTGCATACCCGCCTACAAATGTTCTACAGTGCCTTAGTCACTCTGTAGCCAACAGCTGTTGTTGAGGCCATTAACAAAATAATCTCCACTGCTAGGATGCAAACACTCGCCCTGCACACGATAGTCGACGTGAGTTCCATTAAGCCATGATGGATACACATTCAGCTGCTGTGATCACAAACACATCATCCAGCACAGTCATCCAACAGTACAGGAAAGGTATATAAGTGGGTTGATTAATACCAGAATACATGTCCATTGTTCAACCACAGTATTATGAGCAGTCTATGTGCAGCACAGAACAGTGCCTGCCCAATCATACTGTGAGAACAGTAGTCCTGCATAATACCAAAGGGAATAATGATATACTGTGCACACCGTGGGGACGTGTGAGTGTGCTTTATGCACAGTATGTCACACCTGGGGTGTTGGTCCTGTGGAACTGGGAGGTGAGGCTGGTCAGGTGTGTAAGCAAACCGCTACTACACAATACCCTGGCAGGATGCTACCAGTGGGAGAAACACTGTAGACCAGCTAGGTCTACTCTTGACACAACAACAGGTCCGTCCCTGGCAGGATGAACTAACAGTTGTGGGTCACATTGATATCACCACCAGTATCGGAGGAGGATCAAGGGAAAGCTGGTACATACATGGACTACACGGATGAAGAGCCTGCAGACGCTTGGGTGGGGAAAATATACGGGAGGTGTACCGAGACGTGCAGAGAGGGAAATGTATGGAGGTGTGGTATGGCAGGGCTAGCAACTGGGGAATGGATGGATGCTGTGTACGTGGAGCTCAGGGGCCAGGGGAAGGAAACATGGGTATGTCATTATGGTAGACATATGCAAATGAAGCAGGACAGCAATGGTGTAGTGGCCAGACCATCTGCCTAACGCGCATGCATTCTCGGGTCGAGTCCCACTGCAGCACATCCTATTTTCCATGTGAAATCCGTATGTTAACATCATTGCGCTGTATAACCTACTAAATAACATTTATATTTGCACAGGAGTACTGCCTTAAATGCACATGTAAAGTGTCATAATGACTAAGGCACTAGTAAGCATGTGTAAGTGTATAACAGCAGTAGTACGCATGGATAAGCAGTTGTGTTTGTACGTATATTTGCACGGGGGTAAGCATTGCCTACATAGATTGAGCTAAGTAGATGCTAGCTGAGTGTAAGGAAATGCAATCCAAGGTTAGTATTGCTTAGCTCTGCACAAACCTGCGCACACCTGCATACAACTGCTCAAATGTCCCTAACTCACTCTGTATCCGATAGCCGGTGTTCTGCCCTGAAACAAAATATACAGCCTCTGGAAGGCCCACACCCAGGACACTGCACATCATACACTATGTGATTTACCAGCAAACCATGGCAGATGTACATAACCACTCATTTCACATACATATCATCCAGCAGAATTAGCCAACAGCACAGGAAATGTAGTAATAACACACCACACAACCTCTTAATGCATGAATCCCGGACATAGTGCGCCATAATGTGGGTACATATAGGGATATCTGTCATATCTGTCATATCTTGCTCTAATACACTTAAAACATTGCAAGTTACACAGTTATATGTAGTAGAACACATATATTGAAGGAGATGATACATCTGAAAAATGTATGTGACAGCACGAATGACTGACCTCAGTCCTAAGGTCATCCATGTCAATTGCCAAGAGAATGAGGTACAGGCCACACATATAGGCCGAACATGCATGGACATATGGACAGATATACATCTGTAAATGTAGACAGACAGACAGCTATAGATATATACATGTGTATATATGACAAATAACCATAAAACGGCAATCGTACATAGATAGATTAATATGTTCAGTGTATATATCCATATAGATATAGCTACATACATACACGTGTATATATGAATACATATACATAGCTAGAGCTATATCAATGCCCAGTTCTATCCCTCTATATATGGGGGTTTCACATATATACCTATGCAGATATACACACACACACACATATATATATATATATATATATATATATATATATATATATATATATATATATATATATATATATATATATATATATATATACAGATAGACATGTGTATATATGATTTCACATGGAACGGACCTGGCCCCCTCTCAGACACATAACAGACCATGAGCACAGTTAATGGGGTGGGGGGCACAAATGAGGGACACCTGGTAATTAATGCTATGTAAGCCCCCCCCCAGCCGTAACAGATATGCTGTGCAATCGAGTATCCAGCATTTGCAGTACCTGACGGCAGGACCCACCACAACGCAGCTACAATGTTCCAACAGCAATCTAATTCACCTGTACATGTCAGGGCAATATCTGTAACATATCATGCAGATAGGCCATTGTACCGCAGTGAATGTACTATGTTGAAAGGGTACACATTTTAACGGTACAGATATGCACACGCATCCATACATTGACAATCATGTGCAGGTATGATAAGAAATATGGGATATATGGGTACATACACATGTACACAGACAAAAGGTATTAGTAGTCATACATATGTAGAATTAGTGTGGACGTACTGGATGCAATGTATATCCCCAACCACAAGCCCTGTAATGGGGACCTGTGACATGTGTGGTGTGGCAACAAGCCCCACAAAGGGGATACTTACATTGCACATATACCCACTCACAATTCAAAGGACATGACAGGACACACAGGTATGTATACACAGACAACCTTTATTTGTTTACCATACAATAATGTATGCCATTATTGACAGCACATAGATGTATATGACCAGTGACGGATGCAAGGCCCACACAAAATAGTAGATGCAGAAAGTGTGGATATATAACATACTATGGTGTCCAGGCTAAGCCCTTCAATTTGTACAACAGTCGACAAAGGACTTGCCTGCATGATACGTAACAAACAACAATATCAGATGTAGTTCAGCAGCCTCCAATTACACCCTGTAGTCAAGCCCTAGGGGGACATTCATTAATTGTGGTAATGTCAATGTATCTGTCACATGTATGGACCTGACCAAGAAATGTTGCGGGAGTCTACGTTATGACTGGGATGATATTAGGAATGTTAGCAGTAATTGATGATAGGCTGTTACCTAACAACCCCTAACCGTATCACAGCAGGACAAAGCCTGCCATATATGTGAAGGGCAAAGGCAGGAACTCAGAGCCATACTCGCAATATAGCAGTTACATACCCTGGAACAAGCTGGTGTTACAGGATGTGTTGCAACATACCCTTATGCAGGAATAAGACATCAGGGACACAAATGGATATAGCCATGTACTGCTAGCATGCAACACATGCACTGCCAGTGTAATATCTGACAGAGGACCTGTGTGGTGGACAGACATCACACGATAGGCACATCTCTGTCCAGCTAGAGGATAGGTCCACAGTAGTGATCTATGCAGACAGACTGCAGTCCAAAGTAAACTAGTATTTATACACACACACACACACACACACACACACACACACACACACACACACACACACACACACACACACACACACACACACACACACACACACACACACACACACACACACACACACACACACACACACACACACACACACACACACACCCTGTAACATCAGTACTATGCAAAGCATTACATCACTCTACTTAAAGTCTGTCTGCATGTCCTGATCCTCCTACATATATGTGGCTGCCCTGAGTGTGCAGGTTCTCCTGTAAGAAGTATTGCTACCTGCTGTCTGTAACATTGATGCCCACACACAAGAAGGATGTTCATCACACAGGGAATACGCCCACATGATGTAGGGATTCTTAGTGAGTGGTTGCCATGACAGTGGTAATTGGAAGTATTACACATGTGTACTCAGATATATATATATATATATATATATATATATATATATATATATGGTTATCTGGATAAGTAAATGTCCATATAGTCCCACCATATGTTCTGGACATGGAGTGTAGCCCTACCCCAGCCCCTATAGTCCCAATTTTGTAGTGCAAGGGGATGTCTGGTATGTATAGCTGGTATATTAATTGACATTTGCTACTGTCATTGGGATGGTTTTCACAGACATGGTGTGCGTGGAAGGTGACATCTACTCATAACATGTATGCCATTGGCTACTGACAGACATCCTAAGGTTATCATGGTACAGTACCTGCATATATAGCAGGCTCAACAGCCATGTCACAGCACAGGATAGGATACACCTGTGTGACAGTGCATAACAGCAACCAATGTGAACACAGCCACAGCCACATATGGTACGCTAGCATAATAGTACAGTATATGGGCTATCTGTCCTATACCATCCTCATATGTGCCACTCACAGAATGACCATACATATACTGGGCTGCTAAACAGTTTGTTATGATGGCTGTCTGTGGTATGGGACATGTGTGTCTATGGCCCTACAAACATGTACGGCAAACCAGTACCATAAAGTGGGGCAGCATGTAACATCTGAGAGAAGGGGAGCTAGAACAATGACATCTACCACAGTCTGTACACAGGCTGAAGTACATATTAACAATACACACACTGCCGACATTCACCATCACTACACAGACCTCAGTACTGTACAAACACCCACAGAATGTCCAGCTTATGTCATGAAATATAACCACCACTGTACATGACATGTGTAGCAATCTGATATATCACTGGCTTGTTTTCAGATATGATGACAGTATGGTGTACAGCACATATGCACCACTTCATGCATGCCATATGTACAAAGGTTGACAGAGGTGTGGCTGACAGCACATACACAGGGCCAGTATGGACATGTTGCTGTGATAACCTCATATATTTTCCATTGTAACAGGGTTTGTTGCAACATATGTCCTATGAGGGTTATGAAGTCAGTAACTGTCACAGCCTTCACCATCTACAGACTGCAATCCTCACACTACATTCTGCATTCCACAGATTGATGCACTGTGGCTAACACATGAAACCATAGGCACAACACTGCCCAGTCTGCAGATGACCTTGCAGATGGGGATTCCTCATATACATTGAACTGACATGGGTACGACAGGCATATCCAGACAAACACTGTTAAACTAACATTACTCCAAATGCAGTATAGCAGCACTTACAGTCTGTAGTCAGGTCAGGCTCATCCCCCTCCTGTTGGTTGCTCTCTTTCCACAGTGTATGTTGTTAGAGGTAAATCCCCAATCCATCTGGGATGCTGTTTGCCAAACATCAAATCTAGCTCCTGCTCACAGTGACTGCAAAGGGCCAGCACCACCATGATGTTCCTAGGTATTGGAGTGTGTTTCCATACAACTGGCTATTGGAATGTTACCACAGCTGTTCCACATGTAATCAGCTAGGGGAGGGCTGCAATTCATGCAGAGGCCATCAGCTGATCATGAGCATCACATAAAATGCACATGCTGCTGCCTAAGCAAGGCAGGTGTGGGTCTCCACATCCACCAGAGAGGGAGTGGGGGAGGCAGACAGAGGCAGATACATATCATGGAGGGGTGAGAGGGTAAAACGGAAGCATGTTTGTGTCACACACCTACCAGCACAGGGTATCAAACCCCCGACAACTATGTAGTGCTATCGCAGTTTGATGCAGTTATTGGATGCACCACATGGGTTACCTGATGTGGAGCATGCAGAACATATATGTGAGGGTGAGTGACATCTGCAACAGGGATACAGTAGATATACGGTTGGTGTCATACACATGCCTGTCTGAATGAACAGGTGCCAGTGTCAACACAGGCACACTCACACAGGGACGCACACACATTGACACACTTGGCAGAGCCAGGAGTGCAACTCATCAGTAGTGGGATTGCCATAACACATCAATGTGCAGGTATCACATGCACCACACGGGTCATACGGAGGCCATATGGGCAAAGAGTATGAGGAGATGTCAGACATCAGACAGCATGCTTCAGTATGCCCTGGGGGGTTGTAGTGAGTGTGGATGTGGATATACACACCATACAACACACACATATGAACACACAGGGTGCCAGTTCTGACATGCATGGGTGCATGTCTACACAGGTGTGTGGTGGTCAACTGTGCCAGCAGGCTGTACAAGGGTAGGCAATGGGTATACCATGGCATCGGGCCACATGACAATGGTCTGCATTGTGGCTCAGGCTGTAGTTACTGCATTTGCCCACACAGGTGGGTATTGCATCCCCATCCAGTCAGCTGGGTGACTATTGTATGTGGCCAATGCTGTACACCACATGCCATGTATGTGTTCCTTAGTCCATGACATGGATGGTGTCTGGGATGTGCACACCTCCCACATGCAAGTACAGTAACATGTGAAACTGTACCTGGGGTGTCTGGCCCATGTTGCAAAAACAGATTATCATCAGATGTGCCAGTCTTGCCCACTTGTAGCAGGAAATGGTAATGGGCAGATGGTTTAGACTTCACCTGCATTGATAGTATGCTAACAGCATTCCCTGATGTCAGTGTCATATGTCCATACAGGGCATGTTGTCAGCCATGGTATGTCCATTGTGAGTCACATGTGAAGGCACCACAGGTGGTGCAGATGTCCATTGGGGAACATGGTGAAGGTGCACTGTCTGCATGTACGTGCATATTGGACAGACATGCAGGGTAACATGCCCTCTGTAGCCCACTGCTTTCACTGCATAGTTACTATCAGTGGTCAATATGCAGTGTACTAACCACATATTGGCTGTGGCCTAGGCATGTGTGTTCGTTTGACACATGGGTTGTGTGTGTACTCTGTGTAATAGTGGGGTTGATAATTTGTATTGGCTGACCTTGATGTCACATGTATGGGCATGGCTTTGCACCCCAGCCTCCAAGCTCATTTACATCTGTTATGCCTGTATGGTTGACATTGTGATATATAGTAGGGCCACCATAAAAGTAATGAGCAAAACCCCTCCCCATTGGCCTCAGGTGTCACACACTCACCTCTACACACGAGACAAGTTGTACACACACCTGTCATGTCTATGAGTTGAACCCCTACATAACTAGTTTATTACACTACAGCGCTATGTAGTTATAGTACGTGCCACGGATATTACTGGAGTACTTCTTCCCCAAAGGTGTATTTCACAGTGACTGACATCAGCAGGATTACCAAAGTAGGACATTTCACCTGTACTGCGAGTGACTAGCCTAAAATGCATTGCTCCCTACACAAACATCCTAGCTGTCATGTGTGGGTATAGAACCCCTGACAAAGGCTTATATCAAACTACAGCATGAAACTGTCATAGGACACACCGCAGGGATTACTAGAAATATCTTTCCCCAAAGGTGTATTTCACACTCAATGACATTGGCAGGTTTACCAAAGTAGGGCTTTTCACCTGTACTGCAAGTGACTAGCCTAAAATGCATTGCTCCCTACACAGACAGTGAGATACACACAAAACATCCACAACTGTCATGTGTGGGTATACAACCCCTGACCAAGGCCTATATCATACTACAGCATGGAGCAGTTATAGGCCGCATCACAAGGAACTTTCTCCCCAAAGTTGTATTTCACAATGAATGACATCAATAGGATTGGCAAAGTAGGGCATTTGAATTGTACTGCAAGTGAGTAGCCTGTGATGCATTGCTCCATACACAGACATTGAAACACACACAAAACATCCAGAACTGCCATGGGTGGTGATGGAACCCTACCACAGTTCTAAATCGCAATACAGCAGTACACAGTTACAGGACACGCTACAGACATTACTGGGATAGGACTTTCCCAGAGGTGTATTTCTAGGTGAGTGACATCAGCAGCCTTGCCAACATTGGGTATATGAATTCTAAGGAGTGTGTGTGAACTAAAAAGCATTGTTTGTCAATCAGTCATAAACAGACAGAGACACAAAGATACACAGATTCACACACACAATTGCCAAGTCTGAGGTTAGAATACCTACCTAATTACTTTATCACACTACAGCAGTATGCAGTTACAGGATGCACTACAGAGATTACTGGGCTATGATTTCCCCAGAGGTGTATTTCTAGGTGAGTGACATCAGCAGCCTTGCCAAAGTTGAGTATAGTACTGTACGGGGTGTGAGTGGCCTAAAAAGCATCGCTCTCTACTTAGTCAGACACACACACACAGTTGCCAGGTCTGGGGTTAGAACACCTACCTAACTACTTTATCATACTACAGCAGTGTGCAGTTACAGGACATGCTACAGAGATTACTGGACTATAATTTCCCCAGAGGTGTATTTCTAGGTGAGTGACATCAGCAGCCTTGCCAAAGTTGAGTATATGTATTGTATGGGGTGTGAACGGCCTAAAAAGGCATCTACTCAGTCAGACACACACACATTCATATACAAGCACACAGTTGCCAGGTCTGGGGTTAGAATACCTATTTCACTACTTTATCACACTACAGCAGTACACTGTTACAGGACAAACTACAGAGATTACTGGACTTTGATTTCTCCAGAGGTGTATTTCTAGGTGAGTGACATCAGCAGCCTTGCCAAAGTTGTGTATATAAACCGTACGGAGTATGAGTAGCCTAAAAAGCATTTCTCTCTACACAGTCAAAAGCCGAGAGACACGCACACAAACACACACTCACACAGTTGCCAAGTCTGGGGTTAGGACTACTACCTAACTAGTTTATCAGTACAGCAGTACCCAGTTATGGGATGCGCCATGGGGATTAATGAGCTACAGCTGTCCCAAAGGTGTATTTCACATTGGATGACCTCAGCAGGTTTGTCATGATACAGCTATAGGGAGGGCAGTGTGTACAATGGCCGTAACCCATTTATGTAGGGGTTGACATGCCGCATGTGGGCACACACGAGGTCATATGCCAAAGGTACATGTATACAGCTACTAGGTGACTACTTCCTTGTACAGTCATGTTGCATAGCTGGCATGTGCAACACGCCGTCATGCTGACAGATACTGGTGGATAGTATCTGCAGTGAAAGACACCTGCACCTCATGTGTTTGGGGCCCTTTGACTGTGTGCTGAGTGGGACAGGCCCAGATGGCTCCTTGTCACGATCACCCTCTTCAACACATCTATGCCCATCTACCTTTGGCTTATTATAGTGTATTGTCCTTACATATATGTCTGTACTCCTATCCACTGTGTGTGCAAGGCAGGAGTGGTGCATACTGACATGTGTCTTCACTAAGAACTGCAACTGCCAGATATGTCTGGTCCACTGGTGTTTGCTGACATGGCCTTCATGTGTTTAAGTGTGTGAGCATGCCCAGTATGGCCTTTCAGTATGTTGTTGACTGACATTGCCTTCATTCCTTTAAGTGTGTGAGCATGCCCAGTATGGCCATCTATATTGCATGTGTGGATCAAGTTCAGGTAGTTTGTACTGTGGTGCTGACCTTTGTGTTGTACACTGACAGGTAGCATGCTGTGTCTGCGGGGTATCCATTGGTCATTTGGCATTGACTGTTGCTATATTTCTGCATAGCGGGGGGGGACACCTGACTGTTTCTACATTTTACACAGGGGTGGGGGGGCACACCTGACTGTTGCTATAAGTGTACACAGGATGGTGAGGCACACCTTACACTTTTACACATTTGCTAGGACTGTACTGGTATGTCAGGTACACAATTTCAGCCTGTAGTCTTACCTATCATGCTGGCTAGAGGCATACCAGTGTACTACAGATCTTAGCTTTCACTACCTACATATTAGTTTCTGACTTCCTAGCCTTCACACCTTCACAACTTACATCTAACTGGCTGGCCTGCTGTAGTCTGTCTGTGTAGGCCTGGGGTAGGGGTTACCCAGGGGTCTCATTCAGAGGCCATAGTACAGCATTTGTTTGTGTTTGTCTACACCTATCCTGCTGGCTGTGACTGTTGTTGGGTATGTGCCCCCCCCAACTGGTATGTGTGAGTCACTTACCTTTGGGGGGTACCCAGTATTGAGGGTGGTCCTGCAGGGCTGCCTATGTCGGATGCACATAGTACACTTCCTATACATGGTTGAGTACAGGTAGTGTCATGTTTGGCATCCCTTTTACTGTATGTGCAAGTCAGAGAGAGGTGTAATTCCCTGGGTCCATACTGTGTCAGTGCATGTGCAATGTGTTGCCTCTTTGCCAAGGCCAGGGCATACTGGGCACACCTCCTTCTGCCTACTAGGGCAGGCTCAGGTTGTTCCTCCTCTGAGTTACTCTGCACCTGTGCAGGCCTTGGCACTGGTGGGGGGCTGTGTGGGCCTGCCCCATGCTTTTCCTGCTGCAGCTGTTTCTATAGGATCATATTGTGTAGCATGGCACATACAAGGACAATTTGGGTACATGTAGTTGATGAGTACTGCAAGGCTCCACCGGATGTGTCCAGGCACAGAACCATGACTTGAGCATCCCAAACACATGCTCTATTATAATTCATGTATGTGCATGTGCCTCGTTATGGAGTTCTTGTTCGGGTGTGTGTGCATTTCTGATGGGTGTCATCAGCCATGGCTCTAGTGCGTATCCAGCATCACCCACTAGGTGACCATGTGGGATGTCCCATTGGCAAATATCTGGTACAACTGCATCATATGCCAGAAGTGAGAATCGTGGTAGCTTCCAGGGCAGCCAGCACACACATTCATTATTATGCCCTGGGCATCACGCATGACCTGGCAGATGATGGAGGGGAAACCCTTGCGGATGATGTAGACCCTACCCCACTCACCTGGTGGTGATTTCATGCGCATGTGTGTGCAGTCTATTGCACCCATTACTTTAGGGTATTCTGCTATTTGGTGGAAGAGATGCATATTGCTGGCCAACGCCTCACGGGTGATGGGGAAATATACGTGCTCACAGACATGTGCTGACATGGCATCCAGGAACTGGTGGAGTATCCTGGATGCTGATGCCTGTGAAATCTCCATCATATCCCCAGTTGGCCTTTGGAAGGTACCTGTAGCTAGTATTCCTAGGCCTACACATGCCTTAGTATCCACTGGGATGGGTTCCCCTCTGTTAGTTCTGTGTGTCAGGCATGGCCGGCATAACTCAACAATTTGCTGAAGGAGGTCCCTGTCCACCCTATAGCACTCCACTATCTCCAGCTCATGTAGCCTTTGGTAGGTTACCCTGGGTCTGTACACTCTTCTCTGTCTCCTCACTGTGGGTTGCTCAGCAGCATTCACATCCTCACCACCCTCAGCCTCTTGCACATGCTGGTTTATGATAGAAAAAGCAGCCCCTAACATTTTTCTCTTGCATTCGTTTTATAAAATTATTCTATCCGTATACACTGGTGATGCAGAGTTTTTGGGAAAAACAAGGGGGAAAGGTGTCTGCATAGTTTATAGTGGTGTGCTGAGCTGGGCTGGGCTGCTGCCTGTGTAATTGGCTGATTCTGATACATTTCACTTGCCAGCTAAGCTAGTTCTCCTGGATTACCTTCCTACTGCTGTTTTCCCTTCCCATTGTCTCCCTATTTAAGCCCATGTGCTCGCCATGCAAACGGAGTGCTCAAATGTGCACAGAGCTGCTTTTTCCTGGTTTAACTTACTTTTTCTTCCTGTAAAACCTGGTGCACGACATGCACACCTGCTTACACTTTGTAAAGAGTGCTAGGCAGGTTTAGACACACCTCTAGCTTAGCTGTGCTAAGCTAGGAGCAATCCCGAGCCACAGGTCTCCAATCCACTTACAGTATGTCTGACACACACACCCATGATGTCACCTATATCCTAGTCTTGCACCCAGCTATTTATACTCTTACACTCTTGGGACCTGCCTCACACCCTGGGAAAATCTGGGATTCACTAACCTTTCCCTCATTTGCATAGGATTGCCTGCTAATGCATAGTTACATGTCCTACACTGAGCCTCCCCCATTAGCAACCATTACTCACTGGCCAGGTTGTCTTCTGCCTGCCATTGACTTGCATGGCAGAAAACTGATTGAATTAGAATGCTTATTTTAAGTTTATTTTATTATTTACCCCCAATCCTGTTTGCGCATCGCTGCCCTATGCTTAAACAGGTGTGATCGACGAAAAAAATTAAAGGTTGTTTTTTTTTTTTTTAACAGTTTGCAATGCCAATGGCCTTCTACTTGGCCATTGGCATGCATCCTCAATGATATGCAGCCTTTATTTGGAGCTGTCATAGCTCCGTTTACTAGATTGCAGAAATCTACTCAGTTACTAACTGAGTACATTTATGCACACTGCACTCGTCCTGCAGGGACAGCTGCCAGCTTCCTGGATCACATATTACCCTCATTTGCATGGTCTTCACCTGCAAATGAGGGTAATTTACATACAGGAGCTCAGTCCATGCAGGATTAGTCTAAGAGCTCATGTGCATATCCCGGGAGCTCGTTCCTGGATCGCATGTCGGCCATATTGCCGAAAATAGCTCTTAGACTAATCCTGCACGTTCTACAGGGCTTTGTAAATCCGGGGGAATAGTCATTTTTTTTGGAGTTTCAGCAGACTTGTCGAAAAGAACTGTAACAATTATTAGATACTCCTAGACCCCTAGTTCTGCCAAGCATACTTCCCAGCTGGACAGATTTTCACATAAAGTCCAGATCTTTGACTCATATTTCGGTCCGTTTTTCATAAAATTGTAGTTTTCTGACAAATTAGTGGCAAATCTTTAAAGAATGAAGTTAGAAAATGATGACAGACTTTTGAATTTCTGATTTCATACCCTTGATAATATTCATGCTAATGCAAAACCTTTCGAAGTTTGTAAGAGTAATATTTAAAAAAAAATATCCCTGTTTTTGAGCCTTTGTCCCACTTTATTTATTTGCATTATTTATTTATTTGCATTTGTTTACTGGGATGGTCCACTGGGTCAAAAGTGCCCATTTTCAGTGGAGGCCTGGGGAGAAAAGCTCCACATCTAAGACAGTACACATACTGTATAGAAAATATAAATGAAGACATTGAGTACATACAATTAGCAGCTTACATTATGTGTGTGAAACACTTCATGCAGTAGTTGCAGTGCAGTTACAGAAATCAGTTAAAGTCTCTAGGCAATTAAATATTATAGATTTATAGGTAGGTACTAGGCTATCTGCCCGAGGGCATTTATAAGCCTAGCCAGAGCATGTCGGCTTTCGCCACCCCATTGATTAATTAAGTGATCCTCTGTCAAGCAGAGCCAATGAAGTGATCCCAGGGGTGTATTTTTTGTTACCCATCTACTCGTCAAGGTTTCTCTTGAAGAGTGTTAGTGAGGGGCTCTGCCTGATGTAATTTGGAATTTTGTTCCAAACTATGGGGAGTCTCTGTGACATGAATCTATCCCTACAGCATGTTCTATTTATTGTTGTGGCAAGGTTTAGCTCACTAGAGTGCGTGGCTCGCAGTGACTTAGATTTCTTTAGGTGGAGCATGTCCATGAATTCTGAGTTGGATATGGCTTTGTAAGTTAGGCAGAGATCACCTCTGAGTAAGCGACATGCCACTGAGTACAGCCGGAGTTTTTTCAGTTGGACTGCATAGGACATATGTTTGAGACCAGTAATCCTCTTGTTGAGGTACTTTTGTGGTCTTTCCAGCTGTTGGAAGTGTCTTGTGAGGTGCATCCCAAATGAGACATTGTACTCTATGTTGGGTCTAATGAGTGACGAGTAGAGGGGCACTATAACGTCTTTATTTCTAGATGTAAACCCTTTAGTAATTAGATGGGCCACATAGAAGGATTTCCTAACTACTTTGGCAATATGATTGCCAAAGGAGAGTACTATCTACCTGGGTCCCCAGATCTATTATTACCTCTTCTGTATTAAGGGGGCTGCCACCTATGTGGTAATTCGTGGGTGTTTTGTTTTTCCCAAATGGGATGACTATGCATTTTTTGACATTTAGCTTGAGGCAATGACTTTGACACCAGGTGTCCGTCTCAGCAAGGCCCTTTTGGAGGATGTCCGTGTCAGCTGGAGAGCCAATTATGGCTCCCAGTTTGCAGTCATCGGTGAACTTGGTTAGCCATAGTCCTCCTGTGTTTGCCTGTACTTCTGAGAAGTATATGCCAAACAGTAGGGGTCCCAGGACCGAGCCTTGCGGGACACCACTTGTGACTGGTGTAGAGTTGGACTTAGAGCCCGCTATTCTTACCGTGTGAGTTCTGTCTGTAAGCCAGCTGGCAACCCATCTTGTGATGTAGGGGTTTATGTTCAGGCTGGTGAGTTTTTCTGTAATACCCGAGTGGGGAATAGTGTGGAAAGCCTTGGTGAGGTCAGGGTAGGCTGTGTGCACCACCTTTCCCTCATCTATGGCCTTGTTGACTGTCTCAAAGAAGTCAACCAGGTTTAGTAGGCATGATCTGCCCTTAACAAAGCTGAACTGAGTCAGGTCAAGTGTTTGGAGTTTCCCAATGCCTTTTTTAATGAGTTCCATGATGATGCGCTCCATAGCCTTGCAGACCAGGCTAGTCAGGCTTATGGGGCGATAATTACCAGGGTCAGTTGTGGCCCCTCCTTTGTGGAGAGGAATAACCATTGCTGTGCTCCATTCTATGGGCACATAGCCTGTGGAGAGGCTAAGGCTGAATAGTGTGTTTAGGTGGGGGGTGAGTTAATTCTGTAGTTCTTGCAAAACGCAGCCTGGGACACCATCTGGTCCCATTGACACTGTGTTTTTAGCTTTTGAAAAGGCTGTTTTCACCTGTGCGTCTGTAATTTTTGGGACACTACACTTTTCCGGTATTGTTGTGGGCCCTTTTGGAGGTGAGAGGGGGGGGTGAAGTTTGCACTGAATCTATCTGCCAGAATGTTGGCAATATCAGTAGGTTCAGTATATTTTGTTCTATTGTGCACTAGTTCAGTGCATATCTGTGAGTTGCCACTTAGATTCTTAACATAGCTAAAGAAGGCTTTGTGGTTATATTTTGAATCCTTGGCTATTTTTCTTTCAAAGTTAGCCTTGGATGATTTCATGTGGGACCTCCGTTTCTTACTGATACTGATCAGGGATGTCTTTCCTTATCGGGATTTGCTTTTTTTCTGAACTAGTTTCCTCCTTCTATTGTATAGCCTGTTTATTGCAGGGGTCCACCAAACTGGTTTCCTTCTCTTAGAGGAGTCAGTCTTGATTTTCCTAGGGATGGCATGATCCATGCATCCTTGTAGGTGCTCATAGAGTGCATTTGTAAAGGTTTCTGCATCTTGGGCAGCATTATCCTTTAGCGTGGGGGCTGTGAAACTTACCACCTCTGTCTTAAGTAAGGTGAAGTTTGCTTTAGAAAACTTTTTACTGTGGTTTCCTTAGTTGGGGGTGGTGGTGGGGTGTAGACATCCACAGTGATTAGTTTATGGTTTGATATAACCAGTGACGGGTTGACCTCCGGTGTGGAACACCTGTCGCCCATGTTGGTGATGACCAGGTCCAATATGTTTTCATCTCTGGTAGGGGAGTTTACCAGCTGATCCAGGGCATTTGAGTTGATGAATTCCAGGAAGCACTGGGCCTGGGAATTTGTACTTGAGTAGTTTTCCCAGTGAATGGTAGGGTAATTGAAATTGCCCAGTATCGGGGTGTTTGGTAGGACCTTCATGTTTTCCAGTGTCTCCAGAAAGGTGGAGTGGTGGTCCTGGGTCATGGAGGGTGATCTGTAGCAGGCCACAATTTGCATTGCAGATTTGCCCAATGTTAGTTGCACATGAATGATCTCAGAGGTATTAATGCTGTGCCACTAACCTGGAGGTGTAGGTAACCTTGATGAATATGGATACACCCCCTTGTTTTGTGTTTCGGTCCGTGTTCTGTGGCCGAAACGTGTGGTATGAGTTGTAGCCCAGTAGTGCTGGGGTGCTCTCTGGAGCCTTGAACCAGGTTTCAGTTACTGCACAGATGTCAATGTTCTCCATACTGAGGAGTGTTTCGAGCACATGCATTTTGAGATTTAAACTCCTGGCGTTGAGTGGCATAACCCTCAGTTTTTTGTTAATCGTGCTGTTTATGGAGGTGGGTTTGACTTTTGAGCCTTGCCTAAAAAAGGCATATGGGGGCAGCAAGAGCCTTGGCCAGTATTTGAAAGCCTAGGGGTGACAGGTGCAAGCTGTCTCTTGTGAAGCAATGCGACTTGTCGAGCATGTCGTCCCAGGTTGACAGACACTGGATCCCCTTTGAATGACACCAGAATCTTAGCCAATTGCTGAAATTGATAATTTTTTCTTTATACTGAGGTATCATTCTTGGTGAGGGCAGGATGCTACTCAAGGTCAGGGTCATACCAGCCTGGGCTACATGATCAGACAGCTCATTCATGCCTCTTTTCATGTAGTCCAGGGAGGTACATCTCAGGTCATTCACACCAACATGAACAATGACAGAGTCATATTTGTATTTGTTCTGGAGTGACCTGAGTGCTTGTTTTATGTGGCGGATTCTGGCTCCCAAAAGGCAGTTAACAGTAACCTTCTGCTTGCCCAGCCTAGTGAGTGGGACGTCAGTGTGCCTGACTATAGAGTCACCTATTACTAGTGTGTTAGGTATGTTATTTCGCCTTAAGGGCTGTGATTGTGTGGCACACTGATTTTGTGTTTTATGTGTAGTCTGGTTTGTGACTGTAAGTGCAGGTTGTTTGGGTGTCTGCTTTGGAGGTCTCTGATGCTTTTGCAGGTTTTTATTTAGAGCCTCCGAGCATGATTTTGTGTATTTATGTGTATTTTTTTGCCAGTGCTGTTTTAGTAGGTCTGTGTGCGGCTGGAGTTGTGGTGCAAGTGTTAACCTTCTCCTCTTGACTGTCTGTTCCAATCTTGGGTGGAGACAGCTTAGCTTCCAGTTTGGCTGTATAATTGCATCTCTTGCATATGTTAATGTTTTGTGGTAGGAGGAGAGGGTTGTCTGTGCACATGAGGCAGTTGTAACATTGCCTCAGGATACCCAGATTCACCAGCTGGACTGGAGAGTGCACCTGAAGTTGCCCTTTGGTCATGCTTGAATAGTAGGGTGAGGTGCTTAGTCGCTTGGTTGGTGAGGGGTGAATAAAGAGTCTTGCCCTGCTGGGCAATCAGTGTCAGGGTATATTAGTGCTTGCTATTAGGTCTGAGCAAGTGCCAGGCTGTAAGCTGCTTTTTGAGTGCTTAGGTTGAGAGTTAGACTAGTTTCAAGGGAAAAAACTGATGAGGAGACTTAGTGGAGCCAGGAATAATTTAGCCGTAGTTAACCGGCACTGCCCGGTGTGCAAAACCGTGCAAATGCAGTTTTTATAGTAGGGAAATGAAAGAGATAGAAATTAGCCCAAAATGGCCAATAAACTACTAACTTCTGGGCTAGAACCACTCCTCCAGGGACAGATAGGTTGCTCAAAGCTCCCCTCTCTCACAGGTGAACAGAGAAACTTCCTTCTATCCAAGTGTTAAATAAAAACAAATGATAACAACACAGGAGGCTCAGATGCAAAAGTTTACTAGTGTACACCAGGAGGCAAAAAACCATACAAGTACAGAGTTTTGTCTGACATGATGCAGGAAATACACAATTTTATATAGTCTTACATTCAAGCTGTGCCCACCTTACTGACGTGGTTAGTCACAGGGCACCTACATCACTATGGTCTACAATATTCTATTCATAAGAAAAAGCTGATGTTATACATTTTAAAAGTTTTCCCATGGGAATAATACAGCCTTGCAAAGCACCTGGTTCGTTATAATGTCTTTCTGTAAATGTTACTCTTTCAAGGTCTCAGGCTTGCTTGAATACAATAGTTGGTTCAGTCTTCTTTGTTCTTCTTGCAACTTTACTTTAGCAGCTGTGTCTTATCTCTGATACAGTCACAAGGTCAATTATCTCAGAGGAAGGAATAAGAATATTCAATGCTTTATACATTTAATTTTCCTGACCCAGCAGATAATCATTAGTGAAAAACATAAGCTTGCTGAGCTGGCTACTGCCAGGGTCAGAGTTCAAATACACTGCAGCTCCAAAGCTTCAAGCAATTGCATGTAAAATCATTCTTATTGCCATATTGTAAATAGAATAAAATGCATTATATACTATTTGCTTTTAAACTAGCACTTTATACATGTTCAAATACATATTTTTCTAACATTTTCCTCCCTTTTAATACTTTTTATTCTATTCAGAAACATAAACCATGTTATATCGTCTCCTAGCCTTCTCCTTTAAGGACTTTTAACTAGGCAAGTCATTTAGTTTATATTTCGGAAAAAGTTTCGTCTGGAATCAATAGTTCCAATTCAATGTCTTGGTACAAAGTTTCAGTTACAGATATATCAACAAAATCTTTGACTAATTTTTTCATACAGGGGATTCCACAACAGACACATGCTCCTAATAGGAGCAGACCAACACAAATAGCAATCAAAACATTCATTAGGATAGAACCCCACCCACCAAACAGACTCTGGAAAAAGTTCGTCAGTGGGTTTGGGCCTGGTTCAGTCATGGCCGATACCTGCTGTATTACCTCTAGGTGATCATTAATCAAGAGCCATTCAATTTTGTAGCACAACAGTTCTCATTGCATTCAGTTCATCAGTCACTAGTTCGAGAGCAGAAAAAGTTGCGTTACTCATTACTTCGAGAAGCTTTGACAGTTTTCTCAACTCCCAGATCGATTTGACTGCTCCATATGCTGGAAATATTCCAGCCCAGGATATAACACTGTCACTCAAGTCCATATGAGTCAATTTTTCTTTATCTTTCACGGAATGATGGTTCTTCCAACCAGCTTCGATTTTTCCCATTGGATTTACAGGTTTTCCGATTGGATCTTCAGGTTTTCGGGCTACATCTCTTACATTTCGTATCTTACCTAGAGGTAATTCTGCAGTATGCCTTATAGCCGGAACCAGATAACCCAAAACAACTGCCGGACCAATTCTCAGGTAGCCATTTGTATGCTTTTTTCCCACAAACAAAATAACAGTTTTTTACTTTGGTACTGATGCGGGTTAATTCTGAATGAAACATTTTCTTGTCTATAACAGACAATTGTTTATGCAAAACAGGATTTCTCTGCACATCACTTAATGTTGTTTTCATTAAGCTCAAATATGAATCATAATTTGTGTTACAAACAGTGCCTTTATCTTTGGCTTTAATATAGCATTTATAAGATATAGTTATGTTACAGTTACTCCAACCCACTTGGAGTGTGTTATTCTTATAAAAACATACAATTCCCCTCTGTGTAATAGGCAAATACAATGCAATTTTGTCCTGTGATCTTACAGAACCTGTATCAAAAAGTAAATTTTCCCAAGTCTCATTTTCCCCAAGGGGACAGTGGACATCAGCAGTCCTCCATATGCTGTTGGTATGGCAGTACAAACCCAGCAATTTGAAATGTTCATAGTCTCTACATATACATGCTTCATAGCTAGGTATGTGTTAAAGTTTGGATGCCAGTCTATAGACAGTTCATCACGTTTCTCCACTTTCACTTGTGTGGTTATATGTAGGAAGAACCACAACAAAAGGAAAGTCATCACAATCATATTCAATAAATGCATAGTTAGCAAGATGATTAAACAATATCTTTGGGGTTGATCTGTATTTTTACTCATTTCACTCTTGGCTATCCTGCCTTTGTTGTGTGTCAGTCACAAAATGTTTATCAAGCTGAAAATTCTTTACTGGTTTACAGTGCGTCAGGTGGACCCAGGATGACCTCTCAGCAACTTTGACTGCAGTAGGCGTCGCCAACAGTACCTGGTACGGTCCTTCCCACTTTGGACTCGCCCAATTCTTCCTCTTCGTGACCTTCAACCAAACCCAGGACCCTGGGGTCAGCACTGCTTCCAATGGTCTGGTCTGTCTTTTATCTGAAAAAGAGTTCAACTGCAAAACAGTTTGATTTGATAACAGTTTCCTCATGTAATTAGCTAATGAGCTGTCAGCCTCTAGCTCCGCAGGCATGAGAGCTTTCCACTGTGGCACATAATATGCCCTTCCAAATATCACTTCAAAGGGGGTCAAACCCTTTACATTTGGAACTGTTCTCATGCTCAGCAGTGCCAAAGGCAAACAGCAAATCCAATTCTTCTGTGTATCATCTATCAATTTTCTCAACTTACTTTTTAAAATTCCATTGTATCTTTCCACCAGTCCTGCAGACTGTGGGTGGTAAGCACAATGATTCTTCAAGGAGATCCCAAAGAATCTCCCAAGTTGGTGGATCGTCTGATTCACAAAATGTGTCCCATTGTCACTATAGATTCTTTCCGGTATGCCAAATCTAGGAATTATTTCTTTTATTAGGGCCTTTGCCACTGTTGCTGCATCCGGATTTTTAGTTGGAAAAGCTTCTACCCATTTGGAAAACATGTCTATAATTACTAAACAGTATTTTTTCCCTTCACACTTGCTCAGTTCTATGAAATCCATACAGATAGTATGGAACGGATATGGTGGTATAGGAAAACTCCCTTGCTTGGGTTTGAATGCTCCTTGTGCATGATGTTTATTACAGACATGGCATGCTGCACAAAATTTTTGTGTAAAGTTTGTGAATCCGTATGTTTGGAATATTTGATTTACTAACTGTACCATCCCCCCTGTTGAGACATGGCACTGCCCATGGCTCAACAAAGCTGCATATCTAAATAAATTAGACGGCAATATTGTTTTTTTCTCTTTGGAGATATACAGTCCATTTTCGAGGATTGCACCTCGTTTCTCCCATTTTTGTTTCTCAGCTTTTGTAGTTAATGTCTGCATTGTTTTTAACATTTCTAAATCTAAAATCTCAGAGGGTTGTAATTCCTCAGTTAAAAGTAAAGTTTCTGAGTCTGAGGCTGCTTGCTTTGCAGCTGCATCAGCTTTTGCATTTCCTTTTGAAATTGCATCCTGTTGTTTTGTATGAGCTAAACATTTACAAATAGCTACTTTAGTAGGTAACTGAATGGAATCTAACAAGTTCAAAATAAGTTGCATGATTAATCGGTTTGCCAGTAGATGTTATCATTCCCCTATTTTTCCATTGCTTTGCAAAAACATGCACTGTAGAGAAAGCATACTGACTGTCAGTATATATGTTCACACATTTATCTTTCGCTAGAGTACAAGCCCGTGTTAAGGCTATCAGTTCTGCTGCTTGAGCAGACAGGTTATGCTGTAAGGGTTGGGCTTCTAAAATCTCTGTATCTGTGACTACTGCATACCCTACTAGATTTTTCCCTGTAGGACCCTTTCTGCATGAACCGTCCACATAAAATGTCACCTCGGCATCATCCAATGGGCATATCAGTAAGGTCTTGTCTGGGTAAAGTTATTTGCTCAATTTCCTGCAGGCAACTGTGTGGTGTGCCATCCACAGGAGTTGGAAGTAACGTTGATGGATTTAATGTTGTACAACGTTCAATTACCATATGAGGTTGGCTCAGCAGTATGGTCATACATGAAAGATGTCTAGCAGGAGATAGATATGCTATTTTCTCTTGCAGTAAAATTATCGCGACTGCATGAGGCACTCTCAATGTGAGAGGGTGGAACAACACCACTGAGGCCGAAGCCTGTACTGCCATTGCAGCTGCGACTACTGCTTGCACACAGTGAGGCAATGATCGTGCCACTGGTTCTAACTGTGATGAATAGTAAGCTATGGGGCATTGCTTATCCCCATGCTGTTGTGTCAAAACTGACGTCATGTATCCCTGCTTACAATCTACGGTCTGAAAAAATCTTTTGTGGTAATTTGGAAGTCCTAAAACTAGTGATGAAGCTATCAATTGTTTTAGTCTGCAGAAAGCTGTTTCTGCTTCAGGTGTCCATTGTAATACATCTTGTGCTGCCATTGGTGTTTTATATATTAAATCAGCCAGTGGAGCAGATTCTAAAGCATAGTTTGATATCCAGCTCGACAAAATTAGTCTCCCAAGAAGGACATCATTTCCTTCTTGGTTGCTGGTTTGGGTGCCTGTAAAATCGCTGTTTTTCTGTCTTCATCTAGTATTCTACCCTCATTGGATATTACATATCCTAGGTATCTAACCTGTTTTCTCCAAAGTTGTAACTTACTTTTGTTAACTTTGTGTCCTTGTGCTGCTAAAAATTTCAATAATGCTATCGTATCTTCCCTGCATTGATGTTGGGTAGGGGCTGCTAGCAAGATGTCATCTACATAAAGTAGAATCTGACTACCTCCTGGTGGAGTAAACCCTGCCAGGTTGCTTGCCATTTCTTATGCAAATATCGTTGGACTTTCACAATATCCCTGCGGTAGCCGAGTATAGGTATATCTTTTACCCTGAAATGTAAATGCAAACCAATACTGGCTATCAGGATGTATAGGTATTGAAAAGAAAGCATTGCTTATATCTACCACAGTAAAATATTTTTGTTGTGGTTTTAAATCATTCAACAAGGTGTGTGGGTCTGGCACCGTAGGTGCTCTGGGTATTATTGCATTGTTTACAGCTTGTAAATCCTGTACCATCCGCCATTCCCCATTTGCTTTTTAACAGGAAATAGAGGGTGTTACATGGTGAATCAAGAGATTCTACCAGTACTCCTTCCTTGAGTAATGCTGCTATTATAGGCTTGATTCCTTGCTCTGCATCTTTCCTCAAGGGGTATTGTCTTTTTTGTGGTCTAAATGCTGATTTTGGTGTAATAGTTACTGGTCCTGCTGTTTGAATAAGTCCTACATCTGATTTACCTGTTGACCAAAGAATATCTGGTATATCACACAAGGCTTTTTCTTCTTCTTCTAATAAGAATGCTAATCAGCTGTCTTCACTAGTTTGTAAGTGTACAGCTGGATGTGTCTGTGTTAGCCAATTCAATTTCTGTTTTTGTATTCCCTGTTCTGATAATTCTAAATCAGTTTGTTTTTCCCATCTTGTTACTTTTTCTCCTAAGTCTGCCCATCTCACATCCTTATTCTTTGTCAAGCTGACATGTGGTAGTCTATTAGATTTGTACAGTGTCATGAATTCCTGAGGTAGTGAACAGCTTACCACACTGTTTCCCTCAGTATCCCAATACAAGGTTCGTAATACTAATCTGTTAGTAGGATTTTTGAACAACTCTTGCTCATATTCTTTATCAGGTCCTGGCATGCTACAGTAGTATAGAGTACAATGTAACAAATGCTGTTGGTCAGTGTTAAGGGAGGGGGCCTTACTGATGGCTACATTCATCAGTTCTCCGGTTACTGCCCCTGGACCAGTCGTAACTTGGTCCTGGCTGTACCAGTAAAAAGTCTCACCCTCCGGTCGCACCACAAAAGTATCCATTTGTCTTTGTGCTTCCATACCCTGCATAGTGGGGACTACCGCTATGCCAAATATCTGCATAAGATCTCTTCCCAGTAAGTTTACTGGACATTTTGCAGAAACTACAATTTTACTTTTCTGAGTCATGCCTGAAACAGGGTCAGTTATTGCTATATCATGGGAGAGTGGCTCCCTATATAGCTGTCCATTTGCTGCTTTCACTAATATATAGTCAGGTGATTCAAAATATTCTGGTAACTTTGAAGGGTGTATCAAAGTTCGTGACGCTCCTGAGTCACACAAGAATTTCACTTCCCTTCCTTCCACCAGAAGTGTAACTTCCGGTTTTGTGTCTGCCAAATAGAGCTCCAAGCTCAGTAATGCCAAATCTAAAATTTCACTTTCTTCATCCTCTACATCTGCTTGCACTTCCTCTGTTCCTTCCACTACATTTACGTTTGCCCTTTGTTTGTTTTCCTTCCCTAATGATTTCTGATTTTCATCACTATCATATAGTCAGTCCTCATCACCTTTATTTTCTGCAGTCACCTTTTTATTTAGCCTATAATCCCTTGCTAAATGTCCTTTCTTGCCGCACTTAAAGCACTCACCTTTCTTTTTTCTCTCTTCAAAATCTTCTGACCTTTTGTCAGATTGTCTATTTCCCTGGGTATTTTTTTTACCCTTTTTACCTGACTGTACTACAAAGACCTCTGCTCTGTCTTCAGCTGTGAAGACCTGTGTCTTCTTTTTCTTTTTACTATTAAAGTGTCTTTTAGCATGTCTGGCATATTCAAGTAAGGCTTGTAGCCTACTTGTTCGATGATCTATCATATGCTTTGTAATAAAGCTACTGATAGGTGCAATGCAACCTTTCAAAAACGCATTTTTCAGTTGCTGTTCATACGAAGTATCATGCGTCTGATTTTCAGGAATAGCCATACCACTATGGTTATTGAAACATTCCAATAATCTACCATAGTACCCATCTACAGTTTCATTCTCTTGCTGTATGCATTGATTAATGCAAGTCCAATCTGCTCTAGTGTTCCATTTTTCAGAAATTCGGTCTGTAAGACCTTTCACTCTGTTGTCTAATTCTGCGTCACTATGTGGGAGTGGTTTAAGCTCTGCATTACGAGGATTCCAGGTGCCACAAATCATGTGCCAGTCTGGACCCACAATCTGTCTAACTACCTTTTTTACTTCTTCCCCATTCAAGTGGTAACTTAGTCTCATACCTTGTAAATCTTGTAAAAACTTTGTGTAATTAACTTTTGGATGAGGGATTCCCTCTGTAGCTTTCCGAATATCTTCCGGTGTCCATGGTCTATATACTAGAAGAGTTGGGTCCTGCCCTTCCTGTCCTGCCTGAGGATTTGGTACCTCGATCAGTGGACAGATTTCTTCCTCACTCTCTTCTAGTGTATTTTTCCCTATTTGATATAAGTCTGTGTCCCCAAGTGTTTTACGTGTCCTGGACCTAGTTTCAATAGGATCTCTAACAAATGGTTTTAGTACTCTTGTGACTTCAGGATAATGTGGAGGTGGACCAACTTGTCCTCCTGCTTCATATCCTGAAAAAGGCATTGGAGGGGGCGGAGGGGGAGGGGCCGTCACTATTACTGTATTATTATCCTCTTTGTCTAAAAATAATGTTTTTGCATTTTTAGTTTTCTGTTCCCTTCGGTTTACTTCCTCAATCCACCTGTGTGCTTGAGGAATGCCTAATCGCTGTTGTTTTTTTGCCTGACCTTCTGCATCAGATTTAAGCTGTTTTAAAAGTTTAACTAATGAAATCTTGTTTAATTTACCATCAAATCCGTATTTATTAACCCATTTTGTATAATACCTTACATTATCAGTCCGTTGTAATTGCATATATTTTGCGTCATCAGTTAGGGGCAGATCTCGCGATTTTTTAGTGCACTGATTTCCCATTCTAAAAAAAATGTTACGTAACCCTTTTCACCACGTGGTATTCAGTTCCTTACACAGTTTATTTAGAATAACTGCCTACCTTATTCTGTTTCCCTGATCTCTGACAAAATATACAGTAATTTCCTTTTGTCCCTGATCTGTATAACAAATCTCTGACAATGACATTTACTGTAACCTAGTCCCTGATCTAAAACAGAAAAAAGGCAAATATTTTCCTACCTGAGCCTCCTGGGTCGACCAGTTCGAGACCGCTCTTCGGCCGCAGATCAGAAAGTGGCCAGCCTCTCAAGACGACAATTCAGTCGGAGGTCTTTGTGTTTCAAGAAGAACCATTTTGGTAACTTCTCCTGCGCAGTATTCGACCACCGATACACTCTGATCTGCAGCTTACCAAGGGAATTCCGGTTCAAGGAGGACCAAACTGTTAAATAAAAACAAATGATAACAACACAGGAGGCTCAGATGCAAAAGTTTACTAGTGTACACCAGGAGGCAAAAAACCATACAAGTACAGAGTTTTGTCTGACGATGCAGGAAATACCCAATTTTATATTGTCTTACATTCAAGCTGTGCCCACCTTACTGACGTGGTTAGTCACAGGGCACCTACATCACTATGGTCTACAATATTCTATTCATAAGAAAAAGCTGATGTTATACATTTTAAAAGTTTTCCCATGGGAATAATACAGCCTTGCAAAGCACCTGGTTCGTTATAATGTCTTTCTGTAAATGTTACTCTTTCAAGGTCTCAGGCTTGCTTGAATACAATAGTTGGTTCAGTCTTCTTTGTTCTTGCAACTTTACTTTAGCAGCTGTGTCTTATCTCTGATACATTCACAAGGTCAATTATCTCAGAGGAAGGAATAAGAATGTTCAATGCTTTATACATTTAATTTTCCTGACCCAGCAGATAATCATTAGTGAAAAACATAAGCTTGCTGAGCTGGCTACTGCCAGGGTCAGAGTTCAAATACACTGCAGCTCCAAAGCTTCAAGCAATTGCATGTAAAATCATTCTTATTGCCATATTGTAAATAGAATAAAATGCATTATATACTATTTGCTTTTAAACTAGCACTTTATACATGTTCAAATACATATTTTTCTAACACCAAGTAAGGTATGGGCAACTCAGAAACTAGTATCACAGCCCTGAATTCAGCACTAGCCTGAAAACTGGACTATACTAGCTTAGAAAGGTGGGAAACAAGGATTTTTTTTTTTTTTTGAAAAATATAAAAATACACTCAAAACAGCTCTAAACGACTACAAACGATCAGAAAAGGCTATCACACTTTAGTGTGTAGCCTACAACAGTTAAACAAATTATTTAAACAAAAAACAACTTTTTAAAAGTGCAGGCAGTCAAATAAGTACAATATGTGAAAAAAAGAAGCTTTTAAATCACAATAAATGCTGGAAAATCTGTGTTTAGGCGGAAAACAGTTAAGTACAGCAAGAAAGTACAGAAAACTGATACTTAATCACTCCAAAGTCTCTCTCCTAAGCTAGAAGGCTTGTATCAGTTTAAGGCTTTCTAGTGCTACCCAGTAGGTTAGTTACAGGAAAGATGGGAAACAAGAGCAGATGTGGTCTTTTAAATCAGAAAGTTGAAAGAGACGGACAAACTGTCTAAATGATCAATAAACTACAATTTCTGGGCCAAGAACTTCTCCTCTCATGGTAGACAGGCTGCCTAGTGCTTACCACTCCCACTGATAAGCTGAAAGGCTTTCCTCCAACACAGAAAGGCTTGCGGGGCTCAGAAGCTTACCAACAGTCATGGATACAGCAACTCTGTATCTGGACTAGGCTATTCACAGGAAAGGTGGGAAACAAGCACAAGTGTGGCTTTTAAACCAGAACATTGAAAGAGATGGAAAACAAATGCCCAAACGGCCAATAGCTAAAATTTCTGGGCCAGGAACCACTCCCCTTGTGGTAGATAGGCTACCTAATGCTTACCACTCTCACTAATAAGCTAGAAGGCTTCCCTCCAACACAGAAAGTCTTGGGGGGCTCAGAAGCTTACAAAGTGTCCTGGAATACAGCAAATCTGTACCTGGACTAGACTAGTTACAGGAAAGGTGGGGAAAAAGTGCAAATGTCGGCTTTTAAGCCAGCAAGTTGAAAGAGATGGAAAACTGCCCAATCGGCCAAATAAACTACAATTTCTGGGCCAAAACTCACTCTTTCTGTGGATGATAGGCTACCTAGTGCTTACCACTCCCACTGATAAGCTAGAAGGCTTTCCTCCAACACAGAAAGGCTTGGGGGCTCAGAAGCTTATTAACAATCCTGGATACAGCAACTCTGTAACTGGACTAGGCTAGTTATAGGAAAAGTGTGAAACAGGCACAAGTGCAGCTTTCAAACCAGAAAGTTAAAAGAGATGGAAAAAAAACTGCTCAAACAGCCAATAGCTACAATTTCTGGGCCAGGGACCACTCCTGTTGTGGTAGATAGGCTACCTGATGCTTACCACTCCCACTGATAAGCTAGAAGGCTTCCCTCCAACACGGAAAGGCTTGGGGGGCTCAGAAGCTTACAAAGAGTCCTGGATACAGCAAATCTGTAACTGGACTAGACTAGTAACAGGAAAGGCAGGAAACTAGTGGAAACAGAAGGTTGAAAGAGATGGAAAAGCTTCCCAAACGGCCAATAAACTATGATTTCTGGGTCAGAAACCACTTCTCCTGTGGTAGATAGGTTACCTACTGCTTACCACTCCCACTGATAAGCTAGAAGGCTTCTCTCCAACAGAGAAGGGCTCGGGAGGCTCAGAAGCTTACCAACAGTCCTGGATACAGCAAATCTGTACCTGGACCACACTAGTTACAGGAAAGGCAGGGACCAAACGCAAAACAGGCTTTTAACCAGAAAGTAGAAAGAGATGGAAAAACTGCCCAAACAGCCAATGAACTACAATTTCAGGACCAAAGCCCACTCTTCCCATGGTAGATAGGCTACCTAGTGCTTACCACTCCCACTGATAAGCTAGAAGGTTTCCCTCCAACACAGAAAGGCTTGGGGGGCTCTGTAGCTTACCAACAGTCCTGGATACAGCAAGTCTGTATCTGGACTTGACTAGTTACAGGAAAGGCAGGAAACAAGCTTAGAATTTTTTTTTGTTACAGAAAAGCAGCAAAAACAGCAGTAAATACAATTCAAATTGTAGAGCAGGCCAGCACACCCAAGCGTGTAGCAACACTATGACAAATACAGTTCAAATAAATGCAATTAAATTAACAAATGACAAAAAAACAAGTGCAGAAGGCAGTAAATTAGAAGGCTACTAACAAGCAGCAATAAGTGCAGAGTAAGAGTGACTGAACAGATAACAGCACGCAGAAGAGCAACTAAGACAGTTACAGTAAGAGCAGATGAATAAGATATATATATATATATATATATATATATATATATATATATATATATATATTTTTTTTTTTTTTTTTTTTTGAGGGAAGTAACATAGCAGGATTAAGAGGCTACAGGGGTTGTCCTTCCCAAATGCTCTCTTTGTACACAGTAGGAGTGCCTGAAATCAGAATATAATCTCACTGCACTCAGTTGAGTGAGCAAATGAGATGGGCCCAAAAGGAGTATCCAAATGCAAATGTACAAGAGGGGCGGGCAATTTCAAAGCCACCAACATTAATACCAAAACAAGAACAGGAAGGGTGGGTGGGGAACTAACTGTAGAGAGACAGCCACAACTTCAGTTGAGTTAATATTCAGTGAAAAACATAAATACATAAATTAAATACAATAATATATGCAAAAGAGCAGATAAAAGTGTACTTAAATTCACTTATGCATCCAGCTGATTTCAGGTAGATGTTAGAAGCTCTGATATTATAGGACATTTTATAGTGATATAAAAGTGAGATAAGCTAATGAGTACAGCTATAGAAATCAGTTAAAGTCTGTAGGCAATTAAGACATTGTAGCAAATTTATGTAGTGATACAAAAGTGAGAAAGACTAAATAAGTACCTGTGACTGTCTAGACCCAGATAAACACTAGAACTATTTAACTGGTGAAACAGTCTTTAAGGGTTAGTATGAGAGGGGATCTAAAGCAGAAGGTGTTGGCAGAGTAGTTAAATCATACCTAAGGATATGAAAGGTGAAAAGCAAAGGAGTAAAGAAGGAGGATGGGAGTAGGTGAAGTTAGGTTGTGTGAGATGTGGTGTCAGCACATGTGCACGGTCATATTGAGAAAAGGTGTTGTTCCAGGGATCTTTTGAAGAAAGTTCCTGAGCAGGTAGATCTAAGTGTTGGGGGAAGGGAATTCCACATTTTTGCGATGGTAAAGGAGTAAAGCATCTGATTACCTGAAAGTTTAGTTTTTTCAACTTTCAGAAGCAGTTGGTTGTTGGACCGGAGAGGTCTGTTTAGATGATAAAGAGTAAGTACAGAAGAGAGAACAGGGCAATTTGATGGCTTTAATATGAGTTTGAGAGCTGTGGTTAGTTGAATATAAATAAGATAGTTAGGATGTTCTAGCCAATTTAGTTTGTGTAATGATGAGCAGTGGTGAGATGAATAAGTTGAATTAGCTACAAATTTAGCAATTTTATTATAACACGAGTCAAGTTTGGATTTTAGAGAGGACTGAATGTTGGTGAGGAGAGGGGCACAGTATAAAAGAGTAGGTAATAGAAAGGAAAGGCAAGGGATAGTTTTGCAGCTGGGTTGAGAAGATGCTTGTGACTGTATTGGGAGCCAAGTTTTTGATGTGTTTTTTTGATATTGGACTGAAGGTGCAGTTCAAATGTGAGGTTTTCATCTATAATGATGCCTAGGAGTTTGGTAATAAGTGCAACATCGATGACAGTACTATTTAGAGCTTGAATGGTGAAGTCCTCTTTTTGTAGGAGTGTGTTTTTTTGGAGAACATTGAGTACCAGTTTAGTTTTATTGGGGTTCAGGGCAAGATGATTATTAGACATCCACATTTCTGTTGAGGTGACGGCACTTTGGGTGAGTTGGTGTAGTTCAGAAGAAGAGTTTGCAGCTCGGATGATGGTGGTGCCATCTGTGTACTGGATGACAGAGCTTTGAGGGAGGGTGATGTGGAAGTTATTGATAAATATGCTAAACAGAAAGGGTCCTAAAATGGAGCCTTGAGAACACCTGTGGTTGTGTTCAGGAAAGGGGACAAATAATGTCACCATTTGGTTGATTGTTGCCTGTCTGCGAGGTAGTTAGAGAAACAGTGTAGGATGTGAGGTGTGATACCTATGTTAGTGAGTTTAGTAAAAATGAGAGAGTGAGATATTGTATTGAAAGCTTTAGAGAGATACAGAAAGAGAGATGATATGATTTTTCCAGCATCATGGGCTCAGTTGACTGTATCCATGAAGGATATGAAGGCAGTAGCAGTACTATGTTCTGACCTAAATCCATGTTGGGTGGGAGAAAGGATGTGGTTGTGAATCAGATGATGAAGAAGTTGAGCATGAACACATTTTTCCAGAATCTTAGAGATTGGTGAGAGTATTGCAATAGGTCAGAAATTGGTGGTGTCTATGTTGGGGCCACCCTTGTGTAGAAGAAGAATATAAGTTTTTTTCCAAATAATGGGCATATAGGACTCCTAAACAGATATATTGAGAAGTATGCTGATAGGGTAAGTGACAGAGTTGGCTGAAATTTGTAGAAATTCAGGGTGCATGTTGTCAGGGGCACTAGTGCAAGGTTTGAGTTTTAAAAGCAATTTTTTAATAGTGAAGGTAAGTATAGGTGACAGAACAAAGTTGGGAATTGAGGGTATGCAGGTATTTGATTTAGACTGGTTAGTAGCGGACAAGTTGGTTAGAGGAAAGGTAATGCTTAAATTAGCTATAGTATCAATAAAGTAGAAGTTGAAGAGTGAAGCAATTTCAGTGGGTGTTTTATTTGGGTCTGGGAAAGGATTATTACAAGATCTTGGGTTTAATAAAGAATTGAGAGCACTCCAGAATTTTGGGGGGGGGGTTTGCTTATGCTGATTTTGTAATGTAAGGTAGTATTCTTTTTTATTTTGTAATACTAGATGCTTTACCTGGTTGCGGAGCTGCTTGTATTGTACAAGGTCAGATCGTTTTTTTTTGTTTTTTGCCATAATTTCCAGAATTTGTCCCTGCATGTCATGAGTTCCTTAGTGGATCTTGCTAGCCAACTGGCATGGTTAGTCTTTGCTCTCTTTTGTCTAAGAGGAGCAAGATTGTTTAGGATGTTGAGGAAAGCTGAGTTGAAGAACTCGACAGCCTCATTTAGGGGAAGAAACTTTAATACATTCCAGTTGACGCTTTGCAACATTTGATTAACGGTGGAAGGACAGTAGTGGGATCAGTCTCTTTTGCCTGTACTGATGTCTATTAACTGTTGGGTATTTTTCATAGTATAAAGGCAGGTAAGTGTCACTTATACTACTGGACAGTGTACCAGAGGATGTAATTTTATTTGGATCGGACAACAAAATCCAATCTAAGAGTGAACCATTGGTGATATTTTTATTGGGCCTGATTATATTAGTAATTAGTTGGGTGAAATTATATAGGTTGATATTGCAGGTGGAATGGTGAAGGGATATATCTAGCCAGTTAATATTTACATCTCCCAGTATGATTGTCTCATATTTTAAGTTAGATGATGTCCAGGCAAGGATTTCCTCTAGAATTGAGATGCTATTGTCTGGGGAAATGTATGTAACTACCACACAGAGGTCCTTGCAATTATTCATTTTCAGGAAAGAAACTAATAGTTTGACAGTAGAGAAACGTGGGATAGACTTTGTATATGGGACAAAAGTGATGGAGGTTGGGTATATCAGAGAGATGCCTCCACCTTTTTTACAGGGTCTGTTAGCTGTAAGACAGGCAAAACCTGGGGGCAGGAGTTCTGTGTCTTTAATGTAGGGTTTTAGCCATGTTTCAGTTACGGCAATGATATCTGGTTTGTTGTGGGATATCCATGCATGGAAGTCTGGTATTTTATTTCTGATATTTTGCAGGTTAATTGTAGTAAAGTTTATTGATTTATAGGAGTTAGGGAGGTGAAGAGGGGATGAGCTGGGGCTTGGGTTGGGATGTATGTTTCCGCATTGATAGAAGTTAGATACTGGGTATGGGAGAGTAGCAGATTCCTGTTTCCATTTTGCTTTGAGTAGATGATTTAGAGAGAAGGTATTAATTTTGTTGTAGTGATAGAAGAGGATGAGTTTTACTTTTGAACATAATATTATGTTTGTATTGTATAGACTAGCAGATACCTGTAAGAAGGAGGAGGTAGATTCTATTTGTGTGGAGACAGTGGATGAGAGGCAGTGGGAAGTAGAGGTTTGTTGCAGAGAAGTTAGATATAGTAGGACATTGAATGAGAGAGACAGGATAAGGAAAGTGGTGTTGGTGATGACTGACATTGTAGGGTAGGATGTGGAGAAGTTTGTGAAAGTATTTACTTGTTTCTTTTGAGAGACATTGTGGAGGGACTATAGAGGTTGTACTAAAGGGGGTTATAGAGAAGTAAATTAAGATGAATGTTGTGTGTGAGATGGAGGTGTGGTTAAGAGTACAATTAGGAAGGACTTGACTTGTTGGGGTGTGATTGGAGTGATTTATGAGAAGGGGAGGAGCTAGGGTAGGAACAAATGTTATTGATGTGGGGGTGGGTGAGAATTGGGTAGGGTAGAGGAGTGCATTGAGCTCGAGAGTAGCGAGGGTGAAGGGATCTGGTTGAAACCAGGTGTGGAATTGTTGTCTGAAAAACTATCTGTAAGGTAAGAGACCTGAGAGAGTGAGACAGTAAGTTCTATACCATACTATAGGCCAGGGAAACACTAACTGTTAAAGCAGGAGGTTAACAAACTGAAAAGAAGGAAGAATGTAATAAAGGGGGTGCTACAGGTAACTTAAAACAGAGGCTACAGCAGTTATGTCTAACTATAAAGAGAGCAAACTATATTTGTTTAAGATAAGGCAAGCAAGAGTAGTATTAGCTGAAAAGTATGGAGGAGTCAGAATACTAGAACATCGCTGTGGTGTGCTGCGCCTCACAAAGGATGAAAACAGCTAGAGCATAAAATTATATGCAGTAGACATACTTTAGTTTTTAAAACCACACAGGTCCCCAAAGAGTAGCCAGGTAGGTTTGTGCAGTAGATCGGTTTTTCACTGGGTTGAGAGGTTCACAAGAAGTTATCAGCTGTGGGATATTAGTTTTTAAAACAGTGCAAGTCCCCAGAGAGTAGCTGGGTAGGTTTGTACAGTAGATAGGTTTGCACTGGGTTGGGAGGTTCACAAGAATTTATCAGCTGCAGGATATTAGTTTTTAAAACATTGCAGGTCCCCAGAGAGTAGCTGGGTAGTTTGTGCAGTGGATAGGATTTTGCTGGGTTGGGAGGTTCACAAGAAGTTATCAGCTGGGGGATATTATTTTTTAAAACAGTGCAGGTCCCCAGAAAGTAGCCAGGTAGATTTGTGCAATAGATAGTTTTTCACTGGCTTGGGAGGTTCACAAGAAGTCATCTAGCTGTGTGATCTCAGTGCAGCTGGCACTCGCCCACCACCAGTACTGTGTCCAGGTATTCCAGGTTATCGTAGGGTGGAAAGATCTTTTATTTATGGCGTTGTCCATATTTATTGCTGTAAGAGGTTGAGAGGTGTGACAGCCCACCACTGGACCAGTAATCAAGGAGCCTCAATTCTCACCACTGTCAGCAGTGGGGACCTTCACTGGGAGGATTGCAAGTACACACACAGTACTTCCAGATGCAGCTTTCTGCATTACGTGCAATTTCCCTTATGAGCATACAGAGACCACAGTCAGTCCGGGGCAGGTTTCTCCCTCTTTCTCCAGATCCCCAATAAGACTCCCCACTGGCACATCTATAGAGTTGAAATCTCAGCTGAGTGAACAAGCCAAGACCTACCAGCACCATTTCTGTGCAACCAGTGCTTTGTGTCCCTGCCCAAGTAGCTGATACATATACACTCCTTGAGTTTTCATTTACACACACACACACACACACACACACACACACAATCACACGCACACACACCTGGGAGAGGCTGGCACAGGTTTACTAGCTATTCCCCTTCTGCCCAAACTATAAGGTAGTTACCACTGCCACCAGTCAGCTCCCAATCAGCTACTTTAAGGCCCTTAATAAAGGATGTCCAATCTTACTGTGTATAATAATATTAATGCAAATGGTAGTTTGACCAAGAGCAAGGTTATTAGGAGTGGCCCACACAGTGTCACCAAATAAATATGCAAGTGCTCTCAAAACTTAAATATCTCTACACAGATCAGCCACAGTGAAAGGTTGAAATATATTCAATAATAAATAATAAAATAACAAGACAATACTAAATATATATTTACACTGACATCAGAGTTCAAAACCACAGGAAACATTTAAAACAACATTGCAGGGCAGTCTATAATAAATAAAATGTCTAAACTAAGCTTTACTATTTTCCTGACTGCATCTAAGAGAGTTATACCGTTCCCTAGGAACTTACTTCATTACAGAAAGGCAGATGTGAATGGATCTTCTAGTTTTTGTCAGGTCCAAGACAGAATACAGAATGTTCTGTCTCTCTAAGAGCCTTCTCAAATTAATATCTCAAATATTACTGCTGGGATAGCTTGTAGAATGACATAATTTCTTGTCAACTGAATCTATTCCATGTGAAAACCCGACTGCTGGAAGCTGGCAGTATTTACCAACTACCTGTGGAAATGCATAGACCTCAGATCCTTGGCAGATGCTGGAAGTCATAAAACAATTACATTCCTTCTCATTTCAAGACTAGTAATTATGTCACCCTAAAGACAATACAGAAAGCGCCCTAGTACAGACATTTTGTCTCTTGCTGCAATGAAATTGAAGGATACCATCTTTTATTGTGTAAATATAAAGAAATTTAATTTCATCTATTTTTCTGAAGTTAACCTCCTGTATTCCAATTTCCAATGTTAAAATGTATACATTTAAACAGTTACAGTAATGCATGTACATTTCTGCTCTATTCCAGTAGACAACACTGTCGTTACATTTCAAACAATATTTTGCAAAAACCTTTTCAACACACCCTTCTGTACCAGCAGTTTGATATACACATGACATCCAGTTCTAACACATTTGTAACACAAGCATCTTATATGAATCATGTTGATATTCACAAATGACATATAATTATTTACAAAATTCCAAGCTGTGCTGGCAGTATCCCCCTTTGTCATAAGAGGTATGCTGCCAAACATTTTATTTTTTTCTGTAGCAGACTCTCAAGCTCCCTTGCCCTGCTTAGTAATGGCTGTTAAGTGTTAGCACTAACAATAAACGTAATGCTGCCCCTGCTCCTAACCCAACATGTTACCTTAGACAAAAAGAACCTTTCCGTAACACCACCTGTACACAAGACAATTCAGGCACATTCTTTGCACACACATACACACGCACACACACACACACACACACACACACACACACACACACACACACACACACACACACACACACACACACACACACACACACACACACACACACAAATATGTACTACTAAAATCTATTTCATAACATAATCCTACTTCTAGCCCTAACCCATTCTCAGTCTGCATAAAGACACAGTCTGTCCTCTAACATAATCCTAACCCTAACCTGCAAACAAACCCCCCAAGACAACCCACTTATCTGATTTAAAATGTGAACTTTCGTACATTAAGATGTCCACTAATATGAACATTTGTCTATACATTCCCCACTTGATACTTTGTGCCCAAATATACATTTGGTATCTTACTTTTAAAATCTGTAACATCTGGGACTAGAACAGCAATCACCAGAGAAACTTTTTCTCAGGAATAGGCTTGGGAGTAGTGCTTCTGCTTTGGGCCTGGTGAGAGAAGGAGCATGGGGATATTATCTCCTAGTCTTTTCAGAGATAACCAATCACTGGAAAGCCAGAAATTGGTTCTTAGGGTACATCTTTTCTTTTGGTGAGAGAAGCAGCAGAGGGGCATCGAATCCTGCTGGTCTCTGATGTGGCAGTGTGTATGGGACTTGGCTGAGTGGTCTGGTTGCAGTTTTGGTAAGAATCTCTTCCAGGGCTTTGTGCTGCCCCTCTGCTCTATCCTGGGTATCTACCAAGAGAAGGTTATAGCAAGTGTACTGAACACAGCAACATCTGGATTAATACTACTGAGGAAGCAACTTGGTATTAATGCTACTCTTTTGCTTCTGGTGAGGGAAGGTGCTAAGGATCATTGATTCTGAGGTGCATGTAGCTCTGTTGAGACCAGCAATATCTCCAGTACCAGGCAATTAGCTCCTTCAGTAATTGACTCCAACTTCATAAAAGCTACTCCCCCTTTAGCTCACATTAATAAGCTCCTGGAAACTTGGCTTTGCACTTTCCATCCATCTCTGTAACCAACTTGTACTGACATCCACCTTCTAGTTAAACAAACTAACACAATGTGTGAGAGATCCAGGTATTTAATGCTATTGGAAGCAAAACTCTCACATGAAGATGCTACAAATGACAAGTAGGTTGCCAATATCACAATGCACCACACTAAACCTATCACACACAGATCATACCATACATATTGACCTACATATGCTGAGGCTCTTAAACGTAGCCTTGCTAAACCATAAAGGCCTCCTAAATGTTACCTAAGAAACAAGTACTCTCGGCAACCTGACAAACACATAACACAGTTCCACATAGAAACATACATCTAAGAGTCACAGTGTCTTATTTAAAAAGCCCACAAACCAAATCTCAACACCATCCAACATCGTAGTCAAAGGTGACTCCATTGTGAGACACACTGATGCACCATTCAATTGGCTGTGCCAGAAGAGGAGTCATGGTCAGTTGTCTATCAGGTGCCAGGATTCACCACATCACACAGGCACTCAAGTCTTTGCAGCTCAGGTACACATATGACACAGTCCTTGTACACATGGGTGTAAATAACTGGAGATGTACCTCCCTGTGCTACATTTATTTATTTATTTTTATTTTACATTTGTTAACTGGGAAAATCCAGCTGGACAAGGTCCATTTTCAGTAGAGGCCGGGGAAGAAAAGCACCGAAAATATGAGTACAGCAAAATTACAGATAGTAAATGAATAACAGTCACAATTTCAGGGGAAAAATACAAAATACAAAAATTTTAGTACAAGAGTTTAGACAAATTATAGTAACTAGCCTAGAGAGAACAAGTATAAATAAAAAGGTTATATAAATATGCAAAATCCTAGGAAGTACAAAAGGTAATGAGAGTAAGATACATGACATAGTAAGACAAGACCTATGTTGAGAAAGTGGATCCATAGTAGTTGGAGAGTGCAATGATGGGGAGTTGTATCAAGTTATGCATTGGCAGATCCAAGTTTCCAGAAGGTGTGATTTAAGTAGTTTTTTGAATTGTGTAATATTTGTGGTAGAGATAATGGGGGAAGGGAGGTTATTCCAGGCCTTAGCAATGGTATGAGAGTAGAGAGATTTTCCTGCAGTGTTGTTAGCCCTAATGGTACTGAGGAGAGATGTAGTGGTAGAGCGGAGGGAGCGAGTAGTAGAGTAATGGGTGAGCAGATGTTGCAAGGCAGGCATTTTCTAAGGGCTGGTCAGGATGTCAAATGCAGTAGTTAGCTGGCAGAAAGTAAGTAATTGGGGTAATTCTAGCCATTTAAAGTGTCTTAGTACTTGGCAGTGGTGGGTTCTGAAAGTAGAGTTATTGGCGAATTTAGCAATTTTGTTGTAACATGATTCCATTTTATCAAGATCAGTTTTTCTAATGTAGGTTAAAATTGGGGCTGCCTATGTAAGAGTGGATAGAAGGTGAGTTTGAGCTAAGGTGAGTCTTGCCTTATCAGTGAGAAAGTGTTTGTGCCTATAGAGAGTACCCATTTTCTTATGAACCTTTTGGACAGTTTGGGCTATGTGAACATTGAAGTAGAGGTTATTGTCTATTTCTACCCCAAGGAGCTTGGTGTGAGTTGAAGGAGTGATTAGTGTACCATTTTTGGATGAGATAGAGAAGACTGGGGAAGTGGGCTTGGATTTATTTGGAGTGAATAAAAGTAATTTGGTTTTGTTGGGGTTAAGGATGAGTTGAATATCAGTGATCCATTTTTCAATAGCGGAGAAGGATTGTTGAGCAAGTTGCTGTAGGGTAGAGAGAGATGGGGCTGCACAGCTGAGTGTTGAGTCATCAGCATACTGTATAAGAGTGCCTTGGTTTATGGCAGTGTCCAGGTTGTTTGTAAAGATGGAAAAGAGAAGTGGACCCAGTATTGATCCTTGTGGTACGCCAATGGAAATAGGAAGTAGGGGAGCTAGGACATCTTGCCATTGGACAGCCTGTTGTCTGTCACAGAGATAACTTTTGAACCAGGGAATAGTAGAGGTAGCAAAGTATAAGGCTGTAAGGGCAACTAATAGCTTTGGGTGTAACACCATGTTAAATGACTTGGAAAGGTCCAGGAAGGTAGCAGAAACAAAATTGTTATTGTTCCTATGGTAGTTAATTTGATTTGTGAATGAAAGAAGTGCAGTAGTTGTACTGTGATGTGGACGAAAGCCATGTTGGGTGTAGGAAAAAAGGTTGTGTGCGTTCAGGTATTGCATGACTTGAAAATGAATACACTTTTCGAGGAGCTTAGATAATGGAGGAAGTATGGCTATTGGGCAGGAGTTTGAGTAGTCATAGGAGTGGCCACCTTTATGTAGGGGAATTATGAAGGATATATTCCAGAGTTGATGGACTATGAGACATGATGGAGCTCTTGAGCTATGTTTCTGAGGCAGGTATAAACCTAGCCTTGAGTAACATTTTTCCATAATCAAAAATTATGCCACAATATGAACAAAAGGTTATTGATGAATAACTGGCTTGGCTTCTGGTATTATTTAAAGGGGGTCCAATATATATCATCTGGGAGGAAATGATAAATAGTGCTAACTGTTTTGCCAGGGATAGGCTGCAGTTAACCCTCAAGACTTTTGTATAGTGACTAAAACTTTGGCCCCTCCCCTAGTGCCTTTTTTAGGCACTATCAGTCTTCAAAAGCTTACAACATAACAAAACAGAATCCAGATGACATAAAGCTATTGTTACTCAGTGCTAGGAGTCTTAAGAAAAACTCCACTCTGCACAAGCACTCCTTACCCAGAAAAATATTGATTTTTGCATCGCTACTGAGATTTGATTCAAGACCAATGAGAGCACCCCATTAGTGTGTGCTAGAAATCTTAACAAAAACTCCACTCTGCACAAGCACTCCTTACCCAGAAAAATATTGATTTTTGCATCGCTACTGAGATTTGATTCAAGACCACTGAGAGCACCCTATAAGTATAGGGTTTCAATGCCTACCACACATCCAGGCTCACTGCACTAGATGAAGGCACTAAAGGTGGTGGTGCTACCATATTTGTAAAAAATACATAATATCCAGACTGGTTAGGCAAGATAACAATCTGGAACATCTCAACATCCAGCTTACCATCAACAAGACCCCTTATCACATTGTTACTAACAATAGGACCTTCACTATGTTCCCCTCAGCCTATATCTCCTACTTAACTAGTATGGAGTCCTTATGCATAAAACTAGACACCACCCTTTTAGGAGGACTTCAACTACCCCTCCATTACCTGGAAGTTGTATACACCCATTAACGTGTGCCTAGAAATTTCTGGATTTTATCAATACAAACTCCCTGCACCAGTTAATCCACACCGCAACCAAGGGAAATAAAATTTTGGACTTTGCCCTCAACAATATGGGACATCTCTGTTCTCTACCAATTGTAACTCCCTCCCTGATCAAATTAGGTTCATAGCTTCATAGGTTCATAGGTGTGTACTAGGCTAATGGCCCTGGGGCCTTTACAAGCCTAGCCATAGGATTACCCTAGCATTGTGCCACCCGTCCTTAGTTCCCAGTGCATCTGTCGAGTAGAGCCACTGGAGTGATCCCTGGGGTGAATTTTCTTTTTCCCATCCACTCATCGAGATTTCTCTTGAAGAGGGTCAGCGAGGTGCTCTGTCTGACATGTATGGGAAGTCTATTCCATAGCATGGGCAGTCTCTGGGTTATGAACCTGTCCTTCCAGTATGTTCTGTTGATTGTGATAATGAGGCTGAGGTGTCTGGAGTGTGTGGTGCGGAGGGATTGGGATTTCTTTAGATGTAGCATTTCTAACAGAGCTGGGTCAGACATGGCTTTGTAAGTCAAGCAGAGATCGCCTCTATGTAGGCGATATGAGATAGAAAATAGTTGCAGTTTTTTGAGTCTGTCCATATAGGACATGTTTAAGGCCTAGGATCCTCTTTCTGAGGTACTTTTGTAGCCTCTTCAGCTGTTGCAGTTGTCTAGTGAGGTACATGCTAAATGGGGCATTGTGCTCGATGATTGGCCTAATGAGGGAAGAGTAGAGGGAGACAATGACCTCTTTCTTCCTGGATGCAAAACCCTAAGTAATGAGATGTCCCACATAGAAGGACTTTCTGACCACAGTGGCAATGTGGTGATCAAAAGAGTGGTTGGTGTCAACCTGTGTTCCCAGATCTCTTATAACACCTTCTGTGTTCAGTGGACTACCATCAATGTAGTAATTTATGGGAACCAGGTTTTTCCCAAAAGAGATGATGACATATTTTTGGCATTGAGCTTAAGGCCATGGTTCTGACACCAGTCGTTGGTTTCAGTGAGGCCATTCTGTAGGATGTCAACATCACTTGGGGAGGTAATAATAGCTCCCAACTTGCAATCGTCTGCAGACATTGTTAGCCAGAGTCCCTTTGAGTTGACCTGGACTTCAGAGAAGTAGATACCAAACAGGAGAGGACCCAGGACTGAACCCTGTGGGACTCCACTTGTGACTAGTCAGCAGTCTGACTTGGAGTCAGCTACTTTCACACTGTGGGTTCTATCTGTGAGCCAGTTTGCAACCCACCTAGTGATATAAAGTTTGATGCCTAGCTTAGTGAGTTTTTCTATGCTTCCTGAGTGGGCAATGGTATCAAAGGTCTTGGCCAGATCAAGGTAGGCTGTATGAACCACCTTGCCTTCATCCACAGCTCTGGTGACTGACTCAAAGAAGTTGACAAAGTTGAGCATGCACAATCTACCTTTCACAAAACCAAACTGTGTGGGATCCAGAGTTTGGAGATTCCCTACATCCTTGTTTATTAGGTCCATGATGATGCGTTCCTATAGCTTTGCATATCAGACTCGTCAGGCTAATGGGGCAATAATTCCCAGGGTCTGTAGTCTCTCCTCCTTTGTGGAGAGGGATGACTGTTCCAGTCCGCCATTTGGTAGGGGCAATACCTTAGGTGAGGCTGTGATTGAACAGGGAACATAGATGAGGTGCCAGTTCACTCTGTAGTTCATTTAGAACACAGCCAGGGAAATTGTCAGGTCCAATAGAAGCTGTATTCTTGGCCTTGGACAGTGCTGTTTTAATCTGTGCAGCAGTAATACTAGGTGCCTGGCAATCTACTGGTATTGTGACTGGTCCTTGGGGGGAGTAAAGTTGGCACTGAATCCGTCAGCCAGTATATTGGCAATATCTGTTGGCTTGGTATAGGAAGTACCATTGTGCAGTAGCTCAGAGCAAATCTGGGTATTGCCGTGGAGATTCTTTATATAACAATAGAAGGCCTTGTGGCTGTCTTTATTATCTGCTGCAATTCTGTTTTCATAGCTAGCTTTAAAGGATTTGATGAGGGATCTCAATTTTTTGTTGAGGCTGATAAGGGAGGTTTTTCCAGTCTTGGGATTTCGCCTTATTCCGTATCAGTTTCCTCCTTTGGTTGTAGAGTTTGTTTATGGCAAGTGACCACCAGATTGGCTTCCTTTTTTTGGAGGAGAGCATCTTGGTTCTACTGAGTATGGCGAGATCCATGCATTTGTGTACATGTTCGTACAGGGCATTGGTGTATGATTCGCTGATCATGCAATTGTTCTCCATTTGCATGGGTGCCGTGACGTTAGTCACCTCTGTTTTTAGGAGCCCAAAGTTAGCTCTGGAGAAGTTTTTCTTGATGGTTACCTTTGCGGGGGGGGGGGGGGGTGGATTTCCAAGGTGATTAGTTTGTGGTCAGATCTAACCTGGAAGGAGTTGACTATTGGTGTAGAGCAACAGTCACCCATGTTAGTAATGACCAGGTCAAGGATGTTGCTATCTCTAGTGGGGGGTAAGAACAAGCTGATCCAGGGCATTGGAATTAATGAATTCCAGGAAACTTTGGGCAAGTGTATTGGTACATGAGTAGTTTTCCCAGTTAATGGAGGGGTAGTTGAAGTCGCCCAGTATGAGCATGTTAGGTTGGACCCTAATATTCTCCAGGGTGGTTAAGAATGTGGAGTGTGAGTCTTGGGACATGGTTGGGGACCTATAGCAGGCTACAACCTGAATCACTGTCATACCAAATGTTAGCTGCACCTGAAGTATCTCTGATGCATTATGTTCGGCTACCAGTCTGTAGGTGTGCGCATCCTTTATGAATATGGAAACACCTCTGCTTTTGGAGCTTTGGTCCAAGTTCTGGGGCTGAAATATGTGGAATGAGTTATAGCCTGATAGTCCAGGGGTGCTTTCTGCTGCCTTGAACCAGGTCTCTGTTACAGCACAAATGTCAATGTTCTCCATTTTAAGGAGTGCTTTGAGTGAGTGCATTTTGAGATTTAGACTTCTAGCGTTGAGCAGATGACCCTCAGATTGCATTTGTTTGTAGCTGTTACGGTGGTAATTTGGTCTTTGGAATACCACCTAAAAAGGCACTATATGGGTGGCAAGAGCCTTGGCTGGTATCCAGAAGCCCAGAGGTGACAGATGCAGGCCATCTCTAGCAAAGCATTGAGGTCTGTCAATCATGTCATCCCAGGCAGACTTATACTAGATCCCCTTAGAATGACACCAGAAACTTAGCCAATTGTTGAAATCCATCATTTTCTGCTTGTACTGTGGTATCATTCTGGGTGATGGTAGGATGCTGCTCAGGGCTTGGGTCATACCCCCCTGGGCTACATAATCCGAGACCTCATCCATGTCTCTTCATGTAATCTGAGGAGGTACATCTCAGGTCATTCACACTCACATGTACAATGACAGAGCCATATTTGTACCTGTTGTTGGGGGACCTGAGTACATGCGTTATGTGGCAGATCCTGACACCTGACAGGCAGCTGACTGTTACTTTCTCCTTTATTCAACCTAGTGAGTGGGACATCAGCATGCCTCACTATCAAGTCACCTATGACTGGTGTGTTGGGCATGCTGTTTCGCCTTAGGGGCTTTGGTTGAGTGGCACACTGTTTAGAAGAGTCATGTGTCTTGTGATTAGTGTTGCGTTGTAGTGGTCGAGTGTGTTTCTGCCTTGGAGATCTCTGCTGTTTGGGTAGATTTTTATTGAGAACCTCTACAAAGGTGGGTGTGTGGTTTGTGTTTTTATGTGAAGGCAGTGCTGGTGTGTTTTCTGGAGGGCTATGTGTTCCATGTGGTGTGGTGCTAGTGTTGACCTTCTCCTCTTGACGAGCTATTCTGGTCTTGGCTGGAGAGTGAGTGGCTTCCAATTTGGATATATAAGTGCATCTCTCGCAAGCTGAGTTTTGGGAGATAAGAGGAGAGGGTTGCCGGTGTACATGAGGCAGTTGCTACATTGCCTCAGGATGCCCAAGTTCACCAGGTTAATTTGAGAAAGCACAGAAAACTGACCTTTAGACATGCCTGGAGGGATGGGCATTAATAATAAGTACTGGAGCTGTTTTCTTGTAGAACTTTTAGTGCTGGTAGCACTTTTGTGTGCTACAATAATTGCTACAAGAAGTCTGGTAAAGTGGTAGACTAATAAGCTAGTAAAAGTGCAGGATAGGAGAGAACTAGCAAATCTAAGGGAAAATGTAAGAGCAGACTTTGGCACCACTCAGAAGCTTACAAACAGTCCTGGATATAGCAAGTCTGTATCTGGACTAGACTAGTTACAGGAAAGGCAGGAAACAACTGCAAATGTGAGCTTTAAAACCAGAAAGTTGGAAGAGATGGAAAAACTACCCAAACAGCCAATAAACTACAATTTCTGGGCCAGAAACCACTCCTCTTATGGTGGATAGGCTACCTAGTGTTTACCACTCCCACTGACAATCTAGAAGGCTTCCTCCCTCCAACACAGAAAGGCTTGGGGGGGGGCTCAGAAGCTTACAAACAGTCCTGGATACAGCAAATCTGTATCTGGACTAGACTAGTTACCGGAGAAATGGGAAACAAGCTCAAACATAGGCTTTTAAACCAGAAAAGTTGAAAGAGATGGAAAAACTGCCAAAACGGCCAATAACTACAATTTCTGGGCCAGAAACCACTCCTCTTGTAGTAGATAGGCTACTTAGTGCTTACCACTCCCACTGATAAGCTAGAAGGCTTCCCTCCAACACAGAAAGGCTTGGGGGGGCTCAGAAGCTTACAAACAGTCCTGGATACAGCAAATCTGTATCTCGACTAGACTAGTTACTGGAAAGATAAGAAACAAGCGGGAATGCGGGCTTTAAAATCAGATAGTTGAACGAGATGGAAAAAACTGCCCAAACAGCCAATAAACTACAATTTCTGAGTCAGAAACCACTCCTCTTGTGGTAGATAGGCTACCTAGTGCAGGCCACAAATCACTCACATTCACCTTATGATGGAAGCCAGAAACATTCTCAAATGCCACAGTATTCAGAGATTATGCTAAGTCTAATCTAGTAAACCTGAGTGATGGCTGGGCTAAATCCAACATCCTCATTCTATCTGATGACCCCACTGCTTATGCAGAATTCTTTACTGTCAAATTCTGTGTGAATGGGAATAGTTGGGAATGGGAATATGAAAAGTTGCAAAGATTAATCTGCCCCCCTTTAAAGTAAATACAACACCAAATTCCTGCTATGTGACTTTTTATCTCTGTAATCCTATATGTTAGATAATGTTTATTTATTTATTTATTATTTATTTATATTTGTTGACCGGGAGTGTCCAACAGGATGCAGGTCCATTTTCAGTGGAGGCCCGGGGAGAAAAGCTCCATAGTTAAAATAAACAGACAGTAGTTACATTGGATTACATAGTGATTAACAATTTACATAGCAATTACTTACAACATATTTACAGATGAAGAACATAGTACATCAGTAGACAACTAGAATCTTTATCTGTGAAGTACATAACAGACATTAACAAATGTTAAAATAAAAGTTCCTGCTGTATAAGTACTAGGCTTATGAGCATCTGAGCTTGCTATAATCAAGGTAGTTAGTGGAGTGGAAAGAAAGGTAGTGGTTGGATGGGGTGGGTGATATTAGAGTGGGATTTGCAAGGGCATAGCCAGCATATTTTTAGGTGCGCTTTTAGTAAAGTTTTGAAGTGGGTGCATGATGGTACAGAGGTAATTGTGGGTGGGAGGGAGTTCCATAATTTGGCTATGGTGCAAGAGAATAGTGCTTTACCAGCAGAGTTATTGGCTTTAGTGATCTGCAAGTGATTTTTGTTGCTGGATCTTAGTGGTCTGGTGGTGCGATAGGGTTGGAGTAGATTCTGGAGGGATGGGACATTTAGTGGATGGTTTACTAGTTAGTGGGCGAGTGAGAGTTGATACCATTGAAGGAGGTGAGGGAGTTCAAGACAACCCAGTTCAGCAAGTGAGAGACAGTGGTGACTACGATAGGATGTCCCTGTGGCGAATTTGGCAATTTTGTTGTAGCAGGTCTCTAGCTTGTTTAGATCGCATTGCCTTAGGTTGGTATATATTGGAGAGGCATAAAGTAGGGTGGAGATAAGGTGGGAATTTGCTATTGAAATCTTTGCTGCTTTGGTGAGAAGATGCTTATTTCTGTATAATGCTCCTAGTTTTTGTGGACTTTTTATGGTCATGGATATGTGAATGTCAAATTTTAGTTTATTGTCTATTTCCACTCCTAGCAATTTGGTGTGTTCAGTTGGATATATAGTGGTGTTGTCTTTTGCTGTGATGTTAAAGTGAGAGTTGTTTTGAGTATGTTTGGTGGGTTGGAAGATGAGTAGTTTAGTTTTGTTTGGGTTGAGTATTAATTGGGCATCGGATAACCAAGTTTCAACAGAGGAAAAGGCTTCCTGTGTGACTTTTTGCAGTTTGGGTAGGGACTGGGCTGAGCAGATGATGGTTGAGTCATCTGCGTATTGTATGAATGTGCCATGTGTGGTGGCAGAGGCTAGATTATTTGTGAAAACAGAGAAGAGTAGGGGTCCAAGGATGGATCCTTGGGGAACCCCTATGGAGACAGGTAGTTGGGGAGATATGTCATTCTGCCATACAATGGATTGTTGGCGGTCAGACAGGTTACTCTGAAACCAGTTGATGACTGATTGTGAGAAGGATAGGTTATTGAGGACAGAGATAAGTTGTTTGTGTGGGACCATGTCAAATGCTTTAGATAGGTCTAGGAAAGTAGCAGAGGAGAGATAGCCATTGTTTTTATGCTGAAGGATAGTGTTAGTAAAGGAGAGTAAGGCAGTGGTGGTGCTATGGTTTGGTCGGAAACCATGCTGAGTATTGAAAATGATGTTGTTAGTAAGGAGGTAGTCTGAGACCTGAGAGTGTATGCATCTCTCTAGTATTTTGGAGAGTGGAGAGAGAATAGCTATGGGCCGGTCATTAGTTAGTCCTGTGGAGGGTCCGCCTTTGTGGAGGGGAATTATATGTGATACTTTCCACAGTGTGGGAACATAACTTTCTGACAGAGATCGGTTAATCAAGATGGATACTGGGTAGGCCAGAGCATCAGCTGTGATTTGTAGGTATTCACTTGGGAGGTTGTCTGCTGCTAATTTGGTGGGTTTAAGTTTAGTTAAGAGTTTTTTTATGTTGGAGGTAGGTACAGGAGAAAAAGAGAAGACAGTGGGGAGATTAGTAGTTGAAGGTGTGGGTTGGAGGGGAGGGGGGTTGTGTTGTTTAGCTAGTGATAGTATGGTTTGTGTTAAGTGTGTGTTGAATGAGGTAGCAATATTTTCTGAGGAGTGAGGGATGTTAGGAGGAGGGGTACTGACTTTACCTGGGTGGAGGATGGAGTTTATGGAGGACCAGAATTGTTTGGGGCTGTGTTCGGAGGAGTCTAGGGCAGACTGGTAGTATTGGACTTTGTCCTGTTTTATTAGCTTTTTGACTCTATTGCGTAGTTTTAGGAATTTCTGTCTAGTTGAGGGGGTCTTGGTTTTGCGCCAGTGCTCCCAGGCTTTATCCCTGTTTTTCATTTCTGACTTAGTGTTATACTACTTATGTTATAATGTTATACTACTGTTGTATATAATTCTAATGATTGTTCTTTTGTATTGAGGAACTTTTCTCCCCAGGCCTCCACTGAAAACAGGCTCTGTTTAGGTCCAGTGGACCTTCCCAGTTACCAAACTACAAATAAATAAATAAATAAAATACAAAAATAAACCCCTATGGTGAAATCCAGATACAATCAGGCTCTAGAATAAAAAAAAAAAACTCATACCACATAAAAATAAGTGTAATTTTCAAGATACAGAAA